>NC_143562.1:52805000-53052500 GCF_054136105.1 Typopeltis vanoorti | reverse complement strand
TACTTAAAAGGACTGGCATTCTTAACCATAATTTTAGGATATGGTAGTGGTAAATCTTATGTCTAAATAAATAAATATATATATTTATGTGTAAATCGCTTGTGTTCTTGGCTAGTTAGCCTGGTTACGAAATGAAATACCCTTCCACCACCGTATAAGACTAACTTTCAGTTGAACAGCCCTGATAAAGATTCTTTCCTTTCCTAAGCTGGATTCGAACACAGATCTTTCCAGTCAAAAGGCTACATAACTTATAATTAATTGTGAAAAGTGCTGTTTGTGTTAGCCTGATTGACTGAGTGCATATCGTCTTCGACCTACAGGCTGTGGATTCGAATCTCACCATTGACATGATGGTTTATGAATGTCTTAAGGTACTAGAGGAATTTAATCGCTTGGGGATGGGACTGCTACCTATCTTATTAGAGATCTGAAGTGGCTTGAAAAAAAAGTTGCATGTCTGTAGTAGGGGTACCGGATTGTCTAATTAGCCCACCCCGCGATAAATGCTTACGATGCTATAATTTTACAACCTTTCGTGGATGGGATTCAACTGGATTATCATCCAGTGTTTCTGATTCAGGTATCAATGAAGTCTCTCAACGTAACGTTACCACATTAGTCTTTTGCTATTTGTAATGTCCTGAATGAATTGCTCTGGATTACGCAATGTTCTGATATCAAGATGATTATAATATTCTTTGTGTGAAAGAGATATTCTATCTCATATGTTCCTTGACTTGATAGAATAAATTTTTTTTTTTATTTAATTTTTTTTAAGGAAATAAAAACTAAATATCTTATCGAATCCCTTAGAGATGTTTCTAGTTGACGACTTGTTTCCCTCTTTTATACTAGTCGTGAATAATGTGATGCATCTAAACACTGGAGAATAAGAAAATATCTTATATTCAGATGTTTTCTTATTTTGTAAAATACCTTAGATTTTAGTTTAACTGTTGATTTTTAGCCTCGTCATCTGCATACGACATCGCATTTGTAATTTATTGTAGGCATTCATTTATCTGACTATATTTCAAGTATTCCCTTATCATGGATTGACTTAAACTAGCAAATATACGAAACTTAAAAAAAAGCAAGATGAAATAAAAATAAGAAAGTTCGAGGCTTTCTTTTGATGTATGTTGTTCATTACTTCCCCAACCATAAGCATGGTTCTAATGTTGCCATGCAGCTCAACTTACTACTGCGCCTATTAACTAATAACTGTACTAGTATAAAATGTAATTACAGCGAAATTAATTTACTTGATGAATTAATGTAGTGTCATCATGTTAATGATGTTAGAGTGTCTGTGATTTTCATTGAGTTGATGGTGAAATCAGTGACATATGTACTCTCGATCTCCTGCCTGTCGCCATTAGTAAAATCTCACATCCTCACGCAGCTGAATAATTTTTATCCGACTAGTTTTTAAATTGGTAAATGCAGCATTACCGTTATATTCTAGGTAGTGTTAAAGGATGCATAAATTGTGGACCTTTATCAGCTTACTGTATAACTGAGCCTTTGGTCTTATGCCCTGACTTAATAATTATTACACCATCTGTATCTAACAGTAAATTAAACTTTCCCACCCAGCAATTAACATTAAAATTCTGTATGCAATTTCTTGCGGTTTATACATTGAAGTTGTCCTGTGATTGGACAGACCCAAGTTCAAATCTTGACATGAACCCTATATGAGCGTTTCCAGCTGAAGATGAGTGAGCTAAACACAACACAAACAGTTAACAGACATAAAAAAAATAATAATAATGATGATGGCGTTCGTAGCTCTAGTTTTCTTCGGACATAAATCAGACCAAAGCATACAATTTGTATTTATTGGGTATTCTATTAAATTAAAGTTTACATTTTTGTTTTCTAAGCCATTTGTTAGTTACATCAATTCATGTAGCCACACTTTTGGTCTTCCTCTACGTCTTTTCTCTGCCATTTGCGAATGGTTTCTAGTATTTGATCAAATCAACTAACTTCTTTGCCCTTTGTTTGGAAAGATCTTCGCGTCCCCAGATGGGACGCGAAGGACTTTTATAAGGAATTGTTATCAACGCAAGGTGAGTTACTTGGCCTCAAACGGAGATGATAGGGCCTATCCTTCCGGAAACCCGGGTTCCTTATCTTGTTAAAAGGACAATTGGACCTTAATTACTCCGCCGAATTCCAAAGAACAAAAACAAATTAACTGCTTTCTAATTTGAATCTCAGATTCAGGAAGCAGAATTGATTCACAAAAATTTGTATACTACTAATTTGGGATTTTGGTTGGTTGATATGTTTCTTTGTTCCATGGAATCATATAATTACATACAAATTCCGTATATATTAGTCTTAGCTTATTTGCTCACCACTTCCGATATTTAATTTGTCTTCTTTAAGCCATGTGCATGAATAGCTGAAATGTGACTCATTTTTCAAGTTAGCAATTAAGCATGCAATTGATGTTTTCTCCTCATTGGCTATAATTTTAGTTTACCTTTCGTTGTGGATAAATTAATGAAGTTTGAAGATTAATTACAATTTATTTAAAAGGACGACATCTGCTGATAATGAAAACTAAGTTTAAATCCCACTATTTTAATATACTTGTATATTATTTTTTTATGATGTAGGCATTATATTATAAATTACAGCAGAGATATCATACGTTTTCCTGCCTCACACTTGATTTAATCCCAGACTAATACTAACTTCTTTGACATCTTTTGAAACTTTTTTTTAATACACCGTATCAATTACACGATCTACAGATCTTAAAAGGTATATTGGTCATACATTCATGATATTTTAATTATTTGCATTATATTTCTTTCTACTCACAATTTGACCTTATTTATATTGAGCATGTTCTTCAGTTGTGTCTGCGATTGATCTACATACAGCAGCTTGATAAGGTGATGTGATTGTTTTACACTACTAGGATAAGAAGATCCTTGGAGTTATAATTCGGAATGATCTGACTTTTGTTTTGGTGAAATACCAAAATAAAAGAACTTTAAGAAGTTTGAAAATTAAGGGAGTTTGGCTGAAACGTTTAAAAACGATGCATATTGTATTAAAGCAAACGTGTGTTGACACTGTAAGGAAAATACTGCTGTATTTTTATTAACTGTCTCCTCTCCCCTCCCTCATGCAGTGTGTTATTCCAGGAAAATCAAGCATTTATAATGTTCTCTATGAATGTATTCATCTGTTTAATGTTCATCTACATATCCTTTCATGCATAGATACATACCAAACTAATTTTCTGTGATGCATTCTTTGCAGTGTCTCTTCTTTAAATTTAACTCTGCTTTTGCTATTCTTATTCCTAGTCGACTTTCGTAGGGTGCAGATTTTGTGTCAGCGGGTTGCTACTTTTTATTGGCACCTGTCCAATATTTAAGGTATCGAACAGAATACATACCAAAGTAAATTTACCTATGCACAGGTGCTATAATAAATTCATCTAGCTCGTAGATGAATAACTTGAAAAATTAATGC
Organism: Typopeltis vanoorti; assembly: GCF_054136105.1. Taxonomy (NCBI): domain Eukaryota; kingdom Metazoa; phylum Arthropoda; class Arachnida; order Uropygi; family Thelyphonidae; genus Typopeltis; species Typopeltis vanoorti. The sequence continues at coordinate 53,048,993 of NC_143562.1, read as the reverse complement.
AGTTTTACATCTACAATGTTTCAAGATACTCAAGGGTTAACCAGAATTCTCCATACCTATGAAATCTGCAGTATATCAATACGTGCAAGAATTTGCCATGCAATATTAGCACTTTCATCCTATAAAACAGATAAATCAGCCAAAAGAACGTACGCAATTTACAGACATGATACGCTAGCCTTGTAGGCTTGGTTTCTTAATGGATGTAATTCCAAATAAGCAACAACATCAGAGCATTAATTAAATTTCTATGAAGCCAAGTTACTTTACTATGACAGGCCATGGAGCTTAATACATAAGTCAAATATGAACATTTTCTTACGAAAATTGGAACGCTTGCTGCCATCAATATTGCTAAAACTTGCAACTCCAAATGCACAGAACTGAATTACTCTTTCTTTGTCATTTATCCTTAAGAGTAAAGAAATTTCTGTTTTCTTCCTAACGTTAAACCTGCATACTATCTTAGTTATAATTTTCCCCTTATTACTCAGGACTTATCTTTAACGTAATTTTATTTATTGATTTTTCTACTGGACTTCTAGTCCATATTTATATTAATTTAATTTCGTTCTTTCATATTTTAGTTTTCATGTCTTTATCATTTCACCAGTCTGTTTTAGATATGCAGTACGCGATCCAGCAGCGCCACCATTAAAAAACTGACCGGGATCCTTTTAAAAAGAATGAGTTTAGAATATCGTTGCTCTAATTAGCTATAACCACCAGTTGGTGTCGTGCATCTTTTCCTACGAGAATAAAGGAAAACAATTTGCTTTTAGGAGTAGCTAGCTAATTTCTTCAAGTTATTTTGAATGAGAAAATAATTATATGATTAAAGAGAATAGCTTCCAGTGTGATCTATTTACATACTTTTAATCTTTCTACTGTCGTAGAATGTTCTACAATTTTTATTGCATATTAATTGACCAAAAAAATATTCTTCTTCTTAATAATAAGAATAATAAAGGGGAAAAACTTGAACGTAATTTTAAAGCTATTACTCTTGTTTTCTTTTGTGTGCGGGAACTTTTGCTCTTCATGAATATTTTAAACCCCGTAGCAACAAATTAAAGAATTTTCAGGGCAGAGGTTTTTACGACTAATTTGATCGAATATGAAAGCAGGTAAAATTGTCGTTGACTGGCAGTAATTTACATTTATGTAATAAATTCTTTAAATTTAATTTACCGGATGTTCTTGCAAAAGTATTCGAAGCACAAATTAAACTGTCTTGTGTAATAAAGGTTTGTCCATCCTTCTCCACCCCTCACGCCTATAAGAATTTGTTTTGCTTTTGATTGGTTTTCTAGTTTAGGTCGAGGATATTATCTGCCTTATATAAATCACACTGTTGGTTTGCTTCTATTTCAATACATGTAAATTATAGTTAATTGATTCTCATTGACCCTGTGCTTTGATTACAAGTTCAAGAACCATACAACGAATGTGCAGTCTTTAGCTCATAGTTGTGATAAGATATATATATACATATATATATTCAGTGTACAATTGCACAAGTTTATGTTACATCCTTTTCATTGCATTACCATTACCATACTGTTTACTCAAAGATGCCAAAAATAAGTCACTTAAAAAAATCTACACCATATCCAAAATAAAGTTATTCCCGAGATTTTGCATCATTTTCTGAATTCCAAGACGTTGAAATAGTGAATTGGTTTAATTTCGCCCTCCCTCTCGATGTTGCACGTGTGCTTATATTCGGTTGCCTTACATTCATTTTTCATTCCTGTTGCTTTGCATGCCGGACAGACGGAAGTTGGAAGAACTTAAGTCTTGGTTTGTACAATCTTATAACTGCTGTCCAAATTAATTTAAACCATATTGTCGTTCTTGTTAATGTTTGAAGGCAATGGGTTTTCTTAAGATCATGTTTGTGTGTTTGTAATCAATGTTTAAACTATGAACTGAAATCACATGTTTCGCAAGGTGAGATTTAGATTTTATTTTTCTTCTTAGCGTTGCTTTGATGTTCATTCTGTCAGATTTTGAAAGAGCTTCCTGCATAGCCTATTTATGTTTCCGCATTTTCATCAGATGTTATAAGTCGGAGGTGTGCTTATCTCTCGAAGATAGTCTTTCTGACACGATATTTGTCTTAAGGTGTTTAATTTTCCTGAAGGAGTCATCTTATCACGAACACAATTATGTCAGTAGATTCTCGTTATATAGAAAGGTGATTAATACAGATTCATGATGTTGATGCAATTATGCATTCAGGTCTTATTTCGTTTTTCGAGTATGTAAAGTTCTCTTTTTTTTCCCCCTTGCTTATACTTGTCCAGAAAGACGAGTTGGTTCTGTTCTAGAATGAACTGTATTTTCCTGTTTGCGGTGGAGAGAAAGGAAGGCGAAAGCCTATCTTGTCATTGCATCAGAAATTAGGCAAGCGTGAAAGGCGTAGTACACCATTTTTTATGTACAGAATTTATGATGAACTAACCTATAATTTTTAAATGTATCATGGGCACCCTATCCTAGAAACTAAACCCGAAACATTTTTTAAGTCAAGCCTTCACTGATCACTCACAGAAATGCAATTCATCATTCACCTAGACATTCACAAACATCCATGCACATAGTGGGATTCGCACTTGTAGTTTTTAATGCGAATCACTAGAATTAGTGCCTTCGTGGGCTGAAGGTTAAGCAAACTAGAAACACTGATCTGTAGACCAAACACGAAGTTTTTCAAGTCACTTTAGGTCTCGTTAGCGGAGAGGTGATCTTATATTGGTCGGTGAAATTCATCATCTATCTAAAACATTCATGCCCACGTTGGGATTCGAGCCGCGGCTTGTTGGTTGGAGTACACGTATGTTGTCATCTCAGTTAATCATGCCGTCAGTTGGTTAGAGATTGAAATTGTGATGTGTCCCGGTAGATTAGCCAAGTACACAAGTAGGCCCAGAACTCATTGATCTGTATGACCACATATATTATATATTATATTCCTTTTTAATTCAGTGAATTGATTTCCATCTTCTCAATCTAGAAGTAGTTAAAGACTTAAAAGCAGAATTTGTAAAACGCATGTTGTTCCTTTGGCCCCTTTGTATGCTATTCAGATTTAAAAACCCGACATCTGAGGAGTAAAATCCTGCCACTTCCGACTGTCTGAGATAGTTTACCTTTCAAAGTAAAACTTCAAAACATGTTTCGGTCTTTACGTAGGTTTCTTTAATTTGAGGGTTCACGTTGTTAACTATTTACGAATGTAGTACTACGGTAGCCTTGTTAAATTGCAAAAGGTGTGTTCTGCTTCATCCACTCTCAATTACTGTGCCAGGAAATGTTAAATGTCGTACAATACAAAGGCCAAATTTGGTCTTTGCTCTACTCGAAATTTTTTGACTAATTTCACAGTGCCGCCAAAACATTCTAGGAGATGTGTAGTTTTTATTGCTCGGAGTTCATCCAAATAATCTTCTGTTGAGCCGTGTATCTTTCTCTAGGGATTAGATGCAAGTTATAATTCGATTGTCGTACACTATTAATTGATGACTACTCCTCGCATTCGTAGTAATGTGCGAGAGCTAAGGTCTGTGGCAGGGAAACCAGACAACACGTCGAGTTGTCTGGGTTTTCCAGCCGCAGAGCTTAGCTCATGATAACTAGTTATTTTTGAGCTAGGTAAAGTCCCGAAAAAAAAAAAAAAGTTGCTAAATAAAGGCATAAAATAGTCTTTAAGGAAACGAGAATCTAACCTCTTCTGAATTTTCAAAATATAAACAACGATGAGTTTCTTCTGTTTTAGATTTATATCTACCGGTTAAACATTGACGTGAAGCTTCGAGAATTATGTTAATTAAAAAAAAAAAAATGGTTTGACTTATATTAGATTCTAACATATATAGGCCTATGAGTGGTGCGTCCTGCTTACACATACATATTTATAGTATATATATATATATATTGTGTGTGTCCGTCCGTCCAGTATTTGTTAGGTGCAGTAGGAAGCGACGCTATTGTTCGAGAGTGTCAATAGAATCACTCATCAAAAGATCTTAAAAACGCAATAATACTCCGACCAATACAAGAAGCCCATCCTCCAGTTAAGATTTCCATTCACTGTTTTTGTAAGAGTGTGCGAATATCCTCCATTGGTTTGCAAAGCTATTTACTTTAAGGCTCTTTCCGAAATGTGAAACATTAATGTTTTGGAATTTTAGTGCCATCAGGATGAGTATTGTGTAAATTCATCATTAATGTTCTGCAAACAAGTCTACAAAATTTCTCGTGTCTCATGTGCTGTCTGTTATCTGTCTACACCAGTTGGGACGTGTGTGTTCTTTGCTATTGCGAATTATTCTTCATTTTCTTTATTGTATAGTTTTGTGTATGTGGAAGTTTTTAAATTATAAAAAAAAAATCATCACTTAATCTGTCTGTATAAATATTGAACTTTATTTGTTGAATATTCATAAGATTAGGTTGTTTGTCGTTATTGAGTAATGAGAATAGTCTAGAACGGAAGCATCTCCAGTTGCACCCCACTGCATAGGAAGAAGAGAAAGTATTGTCGAAGCCTCTGGATTTTATTATAGAATAAATATTTGACACAACAGAGACAATAGTCCAATCGTATGACCGTATTACTGTATATACTACCTCCGTATTGCTTCCGGACTCAGAGTGATATACGTGCCTTGAAAGTAATGTGGTCTGTGTTCTTTCTCTCTTTCAACATTTTTCCGTGGCCCCCAGCATACATGCGCTTGAAGTTGACATTCAGAACGGCATCCCTTCAGGTAATTCTCATATCTTAAAGATATATTCAAGTTTTTTTTAGAAGATATGTCCAAAATTCTTTCCATTCTTAGAAACTTCCAAGTGCGTTTTCTTGCAGGAATGTCAGCTTTTTGCCCAAGGCTATGCTGTCTCTCCTTTACTTTGGCCGTCTTCTCCACACGGACATAGGTTTTCTTAGTTCCTAGAATATCGGAAGAAAGACGCTGGTATCTTATCTCTTAGACTTCAAGAGAGGAAAGTCCTATAGTAGCATACAGTGAGGGCGTAGAGCATTTTTTTTTTTTTAAAGTTGCGAATTCGAATATCACGTTCAATTAAAAAAAAAATCCTCCACTTTTGCATTTTGTATGTTCATGCCCTTTTTTATGCGATTGGTAAGGTCTGTACATAGTTCCCACATTTTCATAGTGTGGATATTTTATTCTCTGTTAGTTACTTATGTATTCAAATGACTATTTCTAGTACTAGTCTTAAGTTTTATTATCTTAGACTTCTTTGTGGAGGACAGTTTCTTCAAGGAAGACAGGGAAAAAGCTCGATATATGGGTGGCAATTGAACGATTAGAACAAGAACTACTACCTGGTTTACCACATCATCGTGATTTATACAAATACGACTAGTCATTGTCGTACCTCTGTTGTCGTTTGGGGTGGTTTTACGACTTGTTCTTTTTATCATTTCACATAGTGTGACTTGTTAATACGCTATTTTAGAACACCGAAGAAACTAAGGCTATGAGTTATGTGTACTATTATAAGTAAATTTAATGTTATGTGGAATTAAAAAAAAAAAAATCCGAGATTCTGGAATCAACTTTGCCATTTCGGGATGATGTAAATGAGGAATAAAGTTATTTTTTTTTTTATCTTGTAACACATTTCGGATTATAGTAATATTGTTCAGAAACTGTGGACCATTCGTACTGTTAACTTTATCTGAATATCTGGTTTCCTTGGGTCCATTTCCCATCTTCTGACGGGAGGAAAAGGCCGGAAAATGTAAAACTGGGAAGTTTGGAATTCGAATCCGCGTAGTGATAAGAAGAATGTTTTAACAACATATTTAGTCGGTTTCTGGAAAATTTTTTTTCTAGGTGTTCTCATTATTAAGTAAACCTTTAGAGCACACACACACACACCTGAGAAATAAAATTGAGGCACCATGCCGCCTAAGTTGTCAGTATACGAATGGAAATAGCCCCCATCGAGTCGAGGGTAAAGTCAAGTTTATTCTTACACACACACATCGTTAGACTTCGTGAAGCGATCGAAACAGTGACATATGCTTTTGTAGATTGGAACTTGGGTTTGAATCCGTCTAGGATAAGAGAAACATTTATAACACCTTTTCAAATAAGGGATGAATTAACTAGTTATATAAGGAGGTGGCATCGATTTCTTTAGAAACTCTTGCTCTCTCTTCAGAGACCACCCCATAAAACACAAACCTGCTGGAGAACACAGATATATGCGATTCTTGTTACCCTGACAATTAGCATTCCAGATATCATATTTGATCATTTTTTTTGTATTTTATTTATTTTTACATAGCCCTGAACCCCTAGTCCAGAAACCAAACAGAGAACTTTCAAGCCACGTCAGGCCTCCGGTAAGAGGAAAGGTCTTACACCAGGCGATAAAATTCATGTACCACCTCAAGTCAGTCGCAAACATCTAAGCGATTTAATCATTTTGGATATATCATAAGTTTATTTTATTTATTTATTTTTTTTAAAGTTCGATCCCGGTTTATACATGTAAATAGATCCTTGGCATACTTTGAGAATCCTTAAAAGAGACTGTAAAAGTGTGATTTGAATTGAATCTATAGTGCTTTTAGACGAAGAAGAAGAAGAGGAGAAACTGTTTTCAACTGTGAACTGCAAGAAATACTTTAATTCTGTTATTTTATTTTATTTTTCATTTTTTATTTTCCGTAGAAAGGAAAGATGTGAGTGCTAAGCTTGGCGACGTAATTAAATTCTTTGTCTATGAGCTACAAGGGATAATCTCATGCATACAAGTTTCCTTTCTGCATCTGCCTTTTACTTGTAGAGCTTCGATGGAACGCGAGCCGCATGCCACGGGTGATTTATAGAGCTATAATTGTCGTAATTGCAACCCTGTGTTGAAATTCCTGAATGGTTATATTTCATACTAACTCCGGTGCCGACGATCTAATGGATATTCCGGCCACGTATTGTGTTCCGTTTTTACAGGCAGCCTAATTAAAACTGCATTACGTGTACTGATGGTGCACTATTGTTATGTACCTCACATTGCCTGGCGGCCATTTTCTATTGATGCTGCATTAAACTTAGTCCCCCTCCCTTCTCCTTTTCCCCTCTAGAGAAAACACCGTTGGCTGTTCATTATGACATTAGTGGTGGCAACATTTGAAGTCTTTTCTCTTTCCATTCCAAGATTTTAAAATTCTCCGTAGCAAAGAAGATAACTTCATTAAATGTAAAAAAGAGAGTAATTGAAATATCTCTTTGCGACCTTTGCACTTTTTTGATAACGTCTGAATGCTGAACAGGACAGCTGAGTGTTAGTTGAAAACAGAATTTCTTTGCAATTTAATTAATGAGTACTAGAATTCCCCTTTTTTTTTTCTGTTTTTATTTATTATTACACCATTGTTCCTTCAGTTTCATAAGTAATTCTTTTCGTTCCCTGTTCCGTACCTAGTAAATAGGTATTTTAAACAACCGTATTTTAGAATTTGATATATTTTCTTTATTAATATTTTAATCTGTGGTTTCTTATTGGAATCCATAATTGCAAAATCTACAAAGAATTAGGCAAATAATAGTTGTTATAAGTGCAGTTTGGTGAATTGTTTATTTATTTATTTTTTTATTTCTTAATTTTTTTATTGCACGGAAATGGTGTAATAGCTATGGAAAGGAAAATCCTTATATTCATATCATGGTACAATACCTTGGCATCAACATTATATTGTTCTGTGGTGCGAAGGTGCCAATCTGGCCCGATGAGGCGAACGTCAGTGCTGTTGGAAGGACCTAAATTAGAATACCGTATACATCGCGAAGAAAACCTTTACAGCTCTTTCAACTGAAAGTGAAATAGTCTTATTTGGTGACAAGATTTTCATCTGTCAAACAGACAAACCGGGCAGTAGAATGTACGCAGTTAACAGAAGTAATACAAAACTAGCTTCATAGTCTTAGTTGCTTAGGCCATAATTTCAAATAACCCTAACCTTAGCCATCGAAAGGAAACTGGCCTTTAATTTTTATCTACGATGTGAGAATCTCTTTCAAAGACTATCAAGTTGAATGCGAGTTAATCTCATACGGGGATAGCGGGGCTTTTATTCCTATAAAATGGCTTTTTTTACTCAGTATGACAGTAGAAATTATCTCAATAGTTCAAATGCGGTTTTACGGGTTGGGTCCATCAATTGGATAATCAAGTCTTCACGTGAAATTTGTCATTTGAAGGACATGGAATTTAAATCTAGAATTAAATTTCCAAGATTTCCATACTAGTGCAGAAATACCTCAGGGTTGTGTACTTTTGCTTACTCACTTGCTGCTGCACATATATGACCTGTTTTCAGTGCATTCAAATCTTATCCATAGCTATGGCGATGACAGCACTCTACTCTTCTACTTCATTTGATAAATCTTGTAGGGCCCAATTACTAGAAGTTCTCCAATTCTGATCTCCTTTAATCTGATCTCTTCAGTGGATTGAGGATAAGCTTGTGAACTTCAACGCTACTAAACCACAGTTTTATATAATTTCCTGCTGGGAAGATCTTGCGTCACTTCCCTTTACTTTTGATAAGATTCAGATATCTAAACATGGATCAGATTTCCCTTCTTGAGCTGATCTGCTCCTCCTGTTTTTCGTGGTACAAACACGTCTCAGTTATGGCTTCTGTAGCCGCCAAAAATTCGGTATGTGTTTCCGTACAATATTCCAATATTGTAATAAAAAAAGTAGCTGCTGGTCCACATCCATATATCATCCACCTCCAAGTTTATCAAACCAACTTCTTCCCCCCCCCCCCATTTCATATGCCTCTGTTCTTTTGAACAGCTTCCTTCACTCTTCCCAAAATACTATAATACTCAGCTATTCAAAAACATGTAAACAAACTGTTTCTTATTCCTTTTTATCCACATTCGGATCTGATGAAATATGTCTTTTCGTTTGTGGGTCAGATATTAAAAAATATATATTAAAAAAAAAAAACTACACGCATATATTAACAATGCATACTCGGACAATTTCCTTCTTTAAAATAAGGTGCATTTTATCAGGTTGTTGTTTCATTATCTGTGAGACGTAAGATGCGATTGTATTAAATTATTTTATTGATTTCGCAAGTTATTTAAATGATACAGGCTTAAGAATATGAGTACTGATTCCCCTTCAGCAGTAGATTTTGAATGGGGGGGGGGTTTGGAAGAGGAGAATTTTTTAATTTATTTTGTTCCTATCTTTATCTTCCTTTAAACAGTTTAAACGTGTCCAGAATGTAGCAAATTTTTGTAGGTCTCCTAGGAGAAGTCGTGACACTATGTAAGTGCTAACCGTTGTGTACAAGGTAGAGGAAACAGCAACAGCTCATTCTGCTTCTTTCGTTAGCGTGTCGGAACGTCGGCCTCGTGTCAAAGGAGCATTGTGTCTGGAAGCTACTGATTGATGTTGGCAGGCACCAAGAACATCACCAGTACATCGGCACTGGGGGTGTAGCCTTAGCCAAAGGTTTTGGGGACACTTACTATTTGGTTGGGGAGGGGAGGGAAGAGACGTCTTGGTTAGTCTCGGATGATAGGAAGAGGGTCTGGACGATACTTCCAGTTTGCTAAGTGCCATGCAACGGGCAGACGTTAAGAGAGAAAAATGGGATTGCTTTATGTCACTTCTCCCCCCTGATTCGCTGCTTATGATGAGGGATGCTGGGTGAAAAGTGCTTCTTCTTGTCCACGTGCACCATTAAGTGACCATGATGAGCAACAAGTGCAGACGACACGTTTCTTTTGCTAGGGTGATGAACGAAATGACATCATCACTCTGGGGATGCTCTGTAATTAGAGATTCTGTACCACTTCGGAACTGTAAACAATCTCATTTATTTGTTATTCATATCAACTAATGTCCAGGAGAATTTTTTAATGAATTCCACAATCGAATCGCTATAAATCTACAGTATGTTAATATTATTAGTGCTGTATGCACACTAAGGATATTAGATAATCCGGAAATCGTACTGTAGATACGAAGCATGTAACTTTTTGAAGCCACTTCAGGTTTCATCTTATCACAGGATGAGACCACTACCCTTGTGGTAAGATGACTACTTATACGTACTGTGAGATCATATTTAGTCGTGATTATGCCAGTGTGTTGCGTGTTCGTAGCTACTTGACACTCACAGGCATTTTTATTTCTCTAACCGAGAAAGTTTCTAAATTTCTTAATCGTGTGGTATTACCGTGCCACTAAAAACCTCACGCGATTATTCTCTACACGGTGAGGTCACAAACGTGCCCTTTACTTTCTTCTGTTTGGTGCAAGGTGGATACTGGGGGGGGGGGGGGAGAGAGGAGTAGAAAAAGGAATTGCAAGAAATAGTAGTTTCCGTTTTTCCTAGAACAGCCGCCAGTAAGTTCAATGGACGTCAGTGATGATGGATTATGAAAGTCATCTTCTCCCGCCTGTAACTTGCGGCACTTGAGCGAGTTCATGAAACTAGCGTGCCATTTCCATTCTGGCGGTTGACATGCCGTTTATTTTGCACATCTCGTGCCGGAGTGGCCACCCTGATGACAGTCTCCTGTTGACTTCTGATGTCCTCGCGCTGTCGGATGAACGCTGCTTTCGCGTTTCTTTTCTTTCTTTTTTTCTTTCTTGATCTGCCATTTCTAAGTCAGTGAATCTCGCTTTGGCGCACTGCGCGTTTTCATGCGTAGGATTTTGAAATCCGTACTGGTTGGACGTCATTCAGCATCCTCAGTACAGGTTGCCTTGTGTGTAATGTATTGTAGAGACACCGAAGTTTATTCCAGTCAGACTAGTGAATCATAAAACACCCGGCTTGTTTATTCTTTCATTTCCTGTTGTACATCTGCAGGATCCACGGTGACATCTCGCTCAGCAGGATTGTCACAAAAGATGAAAGAATGCTAAGATACATTTCAAGTTTGTATACCAATTGATATGGCTGGAAATTGAACTAGACATCACCGTTTATATCTTATCTGTGAAAGAAGAGCAAAAGAGAGGAATGAAGGGGGGGGGGGGAAGGGTACCAAAGTAAATGGGATAATATTTTTGAGTTTCTACTTGTCGCTTAGAGAACATATTTTTAAATGTGTAAATAATAACTAGATAGGTATGCAAACTGTTTGCTATTATTAGATCGCAAGAAAATAAAAAAAAAATAACATAGAAAAATGTTAAATTCGATTTTCGATCAAAATAATTCTGATTTTTCACTCTTCAGCTGTCTTGAGCAGGCCTGTATATCTTTAAATACTTGGTATTAAGTTTTAAAGTATGAAAACTGTACTAAAACCTTAGCATCCCTGAAATTATTATACAGGTCAAATTGGATCGGTGATTGTACTTTTTCTCATAGGCGCGGACATTATATAATGTTTCATTTTCCTGAATATTTTAGACATTTCACTTAAGGAATGCATTTCAAGGAAAAAACAAAACTTAAATGATTTTAATTAAAATTGACGTATTAGCAAAAGAAAGAACATAACGTTATCGTTCATCATATCCATTCAATTTTCATGAGATTTAGGCCTCACAATTTAAATAATTTCAGCTACCAGAGTAGACTTGTCTTTGTTGAAATTTTAACTTTAGGATTGCAGGTCAATGGTTTTCTGCCTAGTTGCGTTAATTGGAAGACGAGCTTGGCTCAAATCCTATCTAGCCAATTTTGGACGGACGGGTATAGTAGTCGCTCCCCCCCCCCCCCACATCGTTTCCTTCTCTTTTGAAATTTATGCATATTACACTATTTTCATGACCTCGGGTATCTCGACGATAATTCTAAACTATCCAATTCTTGTGACGGGGCTAATACAGTGAACTCACAATATTTGCATAACAGTTGGGCAAATTTGCGCTCTAAATTTTTTTCTTTTCCTTTTCGACGTCAAAATAATAAGAACAGACAGGAATTATAATCACTTTAGCAAACCGCTCCTTTTTTTTAAAACTTCATACGCAAAAATCTAATTTTTGAAAAGGTAAGAGACTGCTCTTGAGTTAAGGCTATGTGTGAACACGTACAAGGTTATCATCCCTCCTGTCTGTTTTAATTATTACATTAGTGTGCGTGTGTGTGTGTAGTGGAGGAAGTTATTCTTATATAAAGTATTCAACAGCCACCTTTTTCTCCTTATCTTTTTGCTTTCTACATTATATACAAGTTAAACTTTTGAGCTGTTTGAGCTAACTTACGTTTTTGGTGATTTGGAAAAAAAAAAAAATAGTGAACTACTGCACCCAAGGCAATAACAACGTACATACATACTTATGACTTTTTTATGCATACAGTTCCAGAATTTTATATTTTATCTAGCGATCCTTGTTACTAATCCTTATCCATATTCTACATGTAACGCTGTTTGACCTCATTTAATAGTTGTGTGACGCGCTAAGTGAAAGTTATCCGTAGAATCGATTAAAATATTAATCACATTATGCTTGCGTGCATGTTATACGAAATACTGTATATAGCAAGAAATGAACACACTTTTGTCTTGTCCCGCTTTTCATCTCTGAACTTGAATAGCGTGCTCCCTTCACCTGTCTAATGCACTTTCATACAAATATAACCAAAATTTCGCTTATGCTCATATGAAAGAGGCGGGGGGGGGGGTGGACAACTCTATCTTCATGTGAACAAGAAATTGGGTATACAGGCATGAACAATCACGCATTTCAAAAATATTAATGAATAAGTTAGAAACCCAACAGTGAGCACATCCTTTGCATTATTTCATAGATCGGAAGATCCGTTTCCGTCTAGACGAGAACAAAACAGAAATAAGTTGAAGAAAAAGGCAGCAGCACTATTAGCCTTTAGAGAAACTTCAAATGAATGTTCTTCATGGAAACCAGTGAAGAAAGAGCTATTTAATTTCAGTGGTTGTTTTAAATGATTCCCCTCTCTAACTATAATCACAAAATAGAGCCTCCTTAGCTCAGTCAATATAGACGAAGCCCTTTGGCTGGAAAGGCCTATGTTCGAATTCTGTCTATGACACAGAACCTTTATTATGACTTTACAGCTGAAGATAAGTTAGCCAGCCTTATACGGAGGTAAACGGTATACGTCCCGCAACCATGACAATCGGCCATCAGAATACAATTTACAGACAAAAATAGAAAAATGTTGGTTCCATGTTCCAGTTTATTTCTTTATATTGGCGAAATAGTCGTGTTAAATGTCATTAGTAGTTGTTAGTTGTGAGAAAAATCAGCTTTATGTGTTCCTTTATTTCCGTCTTCTCCGTTTCTTTAATAAAGAGAATAATAATAAAGAAAATACACATTTTTCTAAATCTTTTATCACAAGAATTCAGCGTAGCTCGTGTGTATTAACTTTTGCTAAGAAAGTTAGTTCATAAAAATGCACTCTGGAGACTCTTTTATCCCTGCCCGTTATTCATGATAATTAATCAGACCCCTCAAGTCTACCACTTATAATAAACGAGGGCATCTACGTCACCAGGAAGTACGCTTATCTAACCAGCAGCAGCGTTAGTTAGATGGAAAGGAAGAGGAGAGAACATCTGCTAAGCCAGGAATGGATGAAATTACTTTCGTAGCGCCCTCGCGTGTGATTTATATATTAAAACAGGCAAACCTTGTTCGCGCAATGGAAGTTTTCGCTGTCAAAAACACTGAAATGACTGTTGTTGTATTAGGATTCTGAAGACATGCAGTGCAGATGTTTCTATGAAGAATGAGTTGTGATTCGTATCAGCTGTGGTTGGTAGACCTGAAATGAAAAGCCACGTCTGGAAAATTTAAATGCTCAGTGTCAGGAAAATAATAATAATAATAATGTACTTGACAAGGATACCCACATCAAATATGAAAAAAAAAATAAAACAATATTCCTGCAGAGGTTTCTGTGGTTAAGAAGTTCAATATAATTATTCCGGTTTTGTGACCACATGTTTATTAAAGAAAACTGTTTTTAAAACTAAATATCACCCGGTGAAAAACCAGGGGTTTATAATATTCACTGTTCCTGTGGCATCTGCTATATGTGGGCCAGACGGGGAGATCGGAAGAAATTCCCGTGAGCGAACAACAAAATGACGTACAAAATAAGAGAGAACGTAAATCGGGATTGGCATTTCAACCTCTATCGGTCATGATGTACTCTGGGATAGAATCTGTGTGTAGAGGCTTAAGTGCTGTGAGGACAATCATGTTGGAGGCTTAATGGATTTTTTATAACACTCAGAAAGGTTTAAAACAGAATTTAATACTTCCTATATTTCGTCTCAGTGACTGAGACGAAATATAGGAAGTATTAAGGAAATATAGGACATCTTCAGGGATTACAAAAAACTAATGTAACATAAACACAAATAACAAACAATACTAAGCCCAACCACGTGGGTGACACTAAAGTCCTAACTAGTCAGGTCTTGTTGGGCATGTCTTGGATACAACCCATAGGATCTCATGGAAAAAAACCACCATGCTCCACCACAGCAAATTCAAAAAAGAGAGACTATTCTTAAAATCAGCAGCAGCTCTCAGAAATCAACCAAATCTTAATAAATACGGATGCATTAAGCTTCCTAAGATTTGGGAAACACTTATCACCAGAAGTCCCACCCTACATTCCAGGCCACCTACAACCGTCCTTAGAGGGCGCTCCACCTAGTTAGGACTTTAGTGTCACCCATGTGGTTGGGCTTAATATTGTTTGTTATTTGTGTTTATGTTACATTAGTTTGTGAGGGGTATGGTGTGTTCAGGAGAGACAGGGAGAATAAAATGGGGGGAGGTGCGTTATTGATGATAGCGGATGAGCTACAGCCAAGGAGAATAGAAGGGGAACTGCAGGATAGAGATAAGAGCACATTTGAGGCTATTTGGTGTGAGATTGAAACTAGCAGAACAAAATATACAGTTGAGTGCTGCTATAGACCAGGTGATGGAATAGATGGTGGAGATAGTATGCATAAGCAAAGAAGAAATGAGTGGAAGGAGGGTAATTATTATGGGAGATTTCAACTATGATAACATTGATTGGAAGGAGGAGAGGACACACGGGAGGAAGGAATTGGATTTTATGCGGTTATTAAGGGATAACTATCTGCAACAGCATGTAATGGAAAATACTAGGGATCAGAGAGTGCTTGACCTAGTAATTGCATCTGAGAATTTAGCTGTAACGAATATGACCATATTGCCACCAATTGGTGAAAGCGATCATAGGGTCTTGACTTGGGAGGTGGCTAAAGGTGTGGAATTTACAATTAAGACAGGGTACATGTGGAATTATCGGGCTGGTAAGTATGACAAGCTTAGGAGATTGATTGGTATAGTGCCATGGCATGTAAAACTGCAAGGGCTAGAAGTTGACAGTGCATGGGAGGCACTGTCAACTTCGAGGCGGTTAAGAAGTGTTTGCATGAAGCAATGGCTGACTGTATACCTAGCGTCCGAATAATAAATCAAGTAGGAGTTAAATGGATGAATAACACCATTAAGCTTGAGCTGGAAAAAAAAAAAAAAAAAAAAAAAAACTATGGAGGGAATTTAAGGAGAAAGGTGACAGGCAGACACATGAACAGTATAAAGCTCATGTCAGAAGGGTAACAAGTATGGTAAGAAAAGCAAAAAAAGGATTACGAAAGAACATTGGCCTAAAGACAATCCTAAACAGTTTTCGATATGTTGCAAGTAGAAGAAAAAATGTATATGGCAGAATGATTTTATAAAATGCCGATGGTAGGGAGGTAACTGAATCAGTTGATATAGTTGAATTACTGAGCGAGCACTTTGCAAGAGTATATCATCCATGTGGTGACATTGCAGAAATGAATGAACCAAAAGTTTATGCGGGAATTGTGGTGAATGTGGTGGAGGTCAGTAGTCTATTACAAAACCTCAATGTCAATACATCTGTGGGATTGGATGGTATACCAGCTCGTGTCGTACGTGAAGCGGCTAAAGAATTGTCAGTACCCTTGACCATTCTGTTTAATCTGAGTCTCGGGTCTGGGTTAGTCCCGAGGGGGTTGAAAGAGGGGAAAATAGTTCCACTGCATAAAGGAGGTTGCAAGACTGCCGTTGTAAATTACCGACCGATTAGCATATCAGGAATCGTTGTCAAGGTCTTGGAGAAACTAGTCAAGAGAAGAATACAGGATTGGTTAGATGAAAATGGGATACTGTATGGGGGACAACATGGTTTTGTGAAAGGTAGATCATGCCTCAGTAATTTTCTCACGTTTTATAACACAGTGACGGCTGAACCGGATAAGGGTAATGGGTTTTCAGTGATTCTATTGGACCTTGCCAAGGCCTTTGATAGGACACCACATGGAACTCTAATCAGTAAACTGGAGCAGTTTATTCAGGAGTGGAGTCCAAAAGACGGCTTGTGACTAGTGGTGTGCTGCAGGGTTCTGTTCTTGGACCACTACTTTTCAGTTTGTTCATTAACGATATAGGAAAGGATCTGAGAGGAAGTGTTCACTTGTTTGCTGATGATGCAAAGTTGGGTAGAGCAATTGTGAGTGCACAGGATGTCAAAATTTTGCAGGATGATTTGGATAGTTTGGAGGACTGGGCTAAGGAAAATGGATGTCAATTTAATGTGGCAAAGTGTAAGGTTATGCATTTTGGAGTGAAAAGATTAGCAGCAGTATATCACATTGGTGGAACCGTACTCCAGGAGATTGATGAGGCCAGGGATTTGGGAGTGTTGGTGGATAGAGAGTTGAAGTTTAGGGGGCACATTGCAAAAGTGGCTAAAACAGCTCATCAAATCACTTGGTTACTGAAAAATACTTTAACGAGCAGAGACAACAAGTTATTGTTCCCATCTGGACTACTGTGCCCAGATATTGGCGCCAGGGTTTCTTCTTGATGGGGAGGAGGTGGAGAGGATCCAGAGACGAGTGACCAAGATGGTGGCAGGTCTGTGGAATGAACCTTATGAGAGCAGATTGAAGATTTGTGGGTTGCAAAAATTGGTTCATAGGCGGAAAAGGGGTGATATGATTGAGACATTCAAATTACTGAAGGGTTTCTATAAGATTAATCCAGAAGATATTTTTGAGACTAGGGCTGGTGGTGGGAGGACTAGGGCCATACATGGAAGCTGTGCAAAAATGTGGTTAACAGGGATGTTAGAGCTAGGTTCTTTACTTGGAGAGCGGTAAATGAGTGGAATAAGCTGCCAGAGTCTGTTGTGGGTGCTATGACCGTGAATGAGTTTAAGGCGAGGTATGATAGATACTGTGTGAAAGACGAATAGTTGTTCTTGACATGATGTTAGGGCCTCCCTCGATGAGTCTGTCGACTCCTTGGAGTTGCCCGTAATAATAATAATAATAATGTCTAAGTGATTGAGACAAAATATAGGAAATATTTAATTCTGTTTTAATCATTTTTGAGTGTTGTAAAAAATCCATTAAGCCTCCAACATGAAGACTCTGGGATAGAACAAACATGTCCTATATAGATAAGAATTGTTTCACAAGAAAATTCAAAGAGGCATCGAATATGATTAAACTTCCTACGCATTGCAACAAAAACCAAGGTTTGATTTTAAATCAAGTTTGGTCATTGTTTATTAAAATATTACCAATTTCAGACCTTGGACAGAGTGAGCGTGAATTACAGAACGCGACAACAAATAGCATTGTCTCCAGCTAACACCCATCAACGGTTGTATAGATCTGTTATTCGGTTTTTTAACGAACTGTTTAGATGTTCACAATACCAACAAATGAACTAATTTTCGTAATTTCTAGTAGTTTGTGCTTTAAACTTCTACTTCTCTTTACCCTCGAAGATGTTAGTCTGACGACTAATGAAACTTGTCGGGTGTTGTTTTTAGTTCTTGTTTAGTTTTAAAAATAGTTTTCTTTAATAAACATGTGGTCACAAAACCGGAATAATTATATTGAAATAAAACAATAGTTTAGATCAACTACGATGGGATTATGTTGTAGTTAAGGGCGTTTTATTTAATATATATTCAGCGCATATAAAGATTTAAAAGCTGTAATAAAATTTGAAAATGAGCTTCTTTTTCTTTAAAATTGAACAACATTTTGTGCAGTGGCGTCTGAGAATTGTACTGATGTACGCATTCATCAAAAATCTTTTTTTTTTTTAATCCTTTATAGATATTATAAAAGATGCGCATCGAATCGACTTTGTATACATAAATTTCAATTGAAACACAAGAAAAACTATTTAAATAATATCTTAGACGGTCTATTTTTGCACATGGGCACTGATATTATATTGTAACGAATTTAAATATGGTATTGATTTCGTTCTCCGATCTCTAAGAGGAATGGATCCGGACGGGGAGGGGTCTACAGTATTGCTTTGCTTATTGCTTCTAAAGCGCGTTTCTCTCTCTCTCTCCCAAAACCGAAGATTATCCCGAAACAGCGAAGAAAATTCACTGCCTTCTTGAGGTACGGTCTTTTCTGCGCCTGCTAGCAACTGTCTGCACTAGCTTCCCGACACTGACAACTGCTGTCTGTGATCGATAGTCTCTGCGATCTCAGTAGCTGCTTGAATAAATTATCAGAAAGAAATTGAAATATTCCAGCTATCCGGCAGATGAACTGGGATAGAGACCACCCCCTTAAAATAGTTGAGAAAAAAAGAGCATCCCGCTGGCGAGAATTGAAAGATTTCGTTGAGATAAAAACTGAATGTGGTGAGTTACCGTACTAGCACTATTTTCAGCCATGTCTGATGTTTTAATTATTGTTACAAATAACTAATTTCTTTCTGTTCAGAGCTAATGGATGTCACCTTGAGTATTTTAGATGATTTAAAAACATTACTTCTTACCAGTTTCTTAATTGGATGTGAATTTCTTTTTTCTCTCTCTCTTTTTTTTTTTTTTGATCATTACGGAAATTTTACAATAAAATCCACATTCAGAAAAACACATTTCGAGCGGTTACATTCCACACGGATTTTTTTCTACATGTAGATTTCATTCGAAAAGGCGTCTGGCCGTGTTTTTGTTGGCTGAATTCCAAACAATTGTTAGAATAGTGATCAGCCAGTTATTTTGTTGTAGTGATCACATTGAAGCAACTGAAATTGAGTTTTTATTTTTCGCTAAGTAATCTCTTAGAAGCACTTTAGAAAATAGTGAAGCCTAAACAATTTAGATTTTCTTAATATTCAAAGCAGAAATGAATACCTACGTGGGCGTCATGTCTGTTGCCTAATATTAATTTGAACTATTCTGGATCGCTACTGAAATTCATTATAGGAAAAAATATTTTTTTATTTATTTATTAACAAGAATTTGTTTAGTTTTGTTAATTTCCTTTAGGAAAATTCATCAGAGTTTTTTCCCTTCGATTTGAAGAACAGATAAGTATGTGACCTGGAATGAAAATAGATAGATACTAAATGGGAATAAATATAAAAAAATATCTCTTGATAAGGAATTACGTATTCTGCTAAGTAAACGATGTTGTTGCTATGGAAATGTTACGTCGCATTCCTCTCAAACAAAACTTTTATTCTATAAAAAGATATTTCATCATTTCACCATTTTATGCGAAATAATTGGCTTCTCATATTCTATGAGAAGTTTTGGTTACAATTTCAATTCCTTGTGTTTTCACGAGGAACTGAAATTGTAACCAAATTACCTTCTCAACTCATAAATAACATCAAGAAAATCATGATGTGATCTCTTTCAGCTCAGGTATTATATAGATTGTGCACTTTATAATCTACTGGCGCAATGGGATTAAATACTACAGTTATGATGTATAGATATTTTTTTAGTTTCAAGAACAGTATTGCATCCGTACTATATTGCATTTCGCTATGTCAGAGACAATATATCTACATTCTTTTTTCACCGATAAATGCTCATATGAGCCACTCGAAATATCGCCATCTTTTTATAGCAGCCATCGATAGAACAACTCTGGACAAGGTGTAAAGGAGTGTGACTGAGCATGGATAGATATAATATGACAAATAATGCGTTAATCTGAGAATATCCAACGAGGTCTGATTTTTTACGTGTGTGATTTGTTGTTGGCCTGTTTTTGTTATCTTGTAGTCAAGAACGTTATTGTGTGATATTGGAAATCATCCTGTATTACAGGACTGTAAATAAAGATCCTGAATACCGAATTCTCATGGAAGATCCTCTTCTGGTATTGAGAGAGTTAAAAGAAACAAAAAGCATAAAAATATTTGTAAAAATAATTGTAAAAAATATTAAATATAATTTTTTTGCTTTAATGCTGGAACTCAGTTAATGAGTTATAATATTATAATGGATACTAAATTATACCATATTTCGTACAAAAATAAGCCTGTGCAAAATATATTTTCTCGTATAGTTCCTATATAATTCATCTTTAATATTAAAATATTAAAAATTAAAATTTGTGACACTTCGGTTTAGCACCTTTGGTAGCATCACGATATTTAACCTTTAAGATACGACAAACTGTTATTTGATTGTTAAAGTTCCGGTTTGCTATTCATGCTTGTTTCGGTGCTCTGAGCTTGCTCTTTCGCTCAGCAGCTGCGTCTTCCCCCTCCGGAAAACACACGCATGCACAAGAGAAAGAGAGATTATATATCAGAATTCCCATATCGCATTTCAGTTCTAGACTATTACTTATAATGCTCATCCCATGCGGCACAATCTTTCTTTCCTGAAGTTGAGATTATTTTTTCATAATAAATTCATAATAAAAAAAAGTGAAGTAATGGATGAATTTTATCACTGCTGCGAGACCGCCAGTCTACTTATTAGATGCCTAAGTAGCTTGATTTAAAAAAAAAAGAAAGAAGACGCTGCGTTCCATGTTTGGTATCTAGAATAGTTTCCAGTTTATCTAACCCTTAGCCTACTCACCCACCGCAATAACGTACTGTAGGATTGTGACCTTGCTTGAATCGGATTTACATTAAAAAAAGCAATTATTGTAATTTATGTATACATTTTGTTTTTCCTAAGTTGTTTATTTTCTGCAATATGCTCACGTAGACTAATCTGATCCCATAGATCATTCTTTTTAATCTCTTGAAAAGTCGGTATTTAATTATTATCTTGTTCTAATCATTTACAATAATTTTTTCATGGTAGTTTTCGTAATTATTCCTCATACTTCAGACATGTTGAGATTTTGCAGACATCCGACTACATCTTTCTTTCTTTCTTTTTTCTCTTAGTTTGTTTCCCACTCTCTGTTGTGAATTCTCTCTCTTCAGATTATCTACTTGTATTCTGGATTGTTACTATATTCTATCCATATCCATCGTATCGTATTAAGATACTGTACTAAGCTACCTGAATTAAGCTTCCTCTTTCTTTCTTTTAAGGGTATTAACTTGAAAATTCTATCTGATAGCATCATTTCTAATTCTGTCTCTGCTCTTGCCTTTTTGGTGTCCTCTCTTAAACCCTTCTTTCCATTTTTTTTTAA
Organism: Typopeltis vanoorti; assembly: GCF_054136105.1. Taxonomy (NCBI): domain Eukaryota; kingdom Metazoa; phylum Arthropoda; class Arachnida; order Uropygi; family Thelyphonidae; genus Typopeltis; species Typopeltis vanoorti. The sequence continues at coordinate 53,027,514 of NC_143562.1, read as the reverse complement.
ATTTTTATAACAGAGATGGAAAGAAGGGTTTAAGAAATGTCGAAGAATGCTCCGGCACATTCTGGAGTATTTAAATGAGACTAGAATTCGCCCTATTGTCACTTGCATTTTTTGGCAAGCAATAGAATCACATTCTAAGACTATATTAAAAAGATTTAATACTCTGATAGAACTTTATGTAGGTATACTTTTCTGATCAGCATACGTTTAAAGTTATCTACTTGTTGATCACGAATGTAATTTCCTATTATGAATATTACGTGCAAATTTAGTACTTAAAAAGTGAAGTTAGTCTTACATTTGAAAAGCCCGTGTAAAAGATTCAGCCTGAAAATTATATTTTCAGGCGGAATCAGGTATCATATTATTTCGTTGAGTGTCCGAAATAGATGGAAGAATTGGCAACAGCTCCACCTACCATGACGTGAGAGAAAATTCTTAATAAGAATATTCATTTAAAATAAAAATAAAATAAAATATATAAATGTGAGATCAGCGATGCCTCAAAAATGGCTGTTCTCTTCCTAAAATATCTATACAAAAAAATAAATAAATAAAAATTACAATTACAATAACATTTTTATACACTCACCGCCTTTTACGCTCTGTTATTATGGAAGTAATTATTACATACTATTTGCCACAGTTATTATATAGTATAAAATAGTTATACAATAACTTTTTCAATATAACTTTCGAAAAATTTCATCTGTAAATTAAAATAATTTGCATTCTGAATGTTTCTTAACATTAAATCGTATTGAGTTGATGTTTACACGATAGTATACTGGTGCATCTTTCTTTTGCCAAATAGACAAAAGCAATGAAAGGCATTACTTTATTCGTAAACCTTTGTAACAGTTCTACATTACGTTGCGAACCCTTTTTTTTTTTTTTTTCTAAAGGTTCTTTTGAGAAATTCAACTGACTAAGTGTTCAGTTTCTCAAATTGAAGATTTTGGGGATTTTCTGCAAATCTTTCGGCTTTTATTTAAAACAAAAACGATCAAAAATCAGTCTGGTAGATCTTAAGACTCGGAATAAGTTACTATTTCCAAAGATTCCAAAATTGCTTTCTTTGTATAAAATAGGTTGAGTCGTGCAAGTTTCCTGTGCCAGTAAAACTTTTTGGAACTTTTATAGCTTTGGTAGAATCCACACCACGTAATCTCTCTGTTTAACCTAAAAACGAACAAACTTGGCCGAACGACGCTTTGGGAATAGATGTACTAATTTTCAAAAGCATTTCCACCACTACCTTCATACATATATGCTGGTTTCGAAAAAAAAAAATGAAATGAAACCCAACTCAATCTTGACGATATGCTACTTTTAATAATATTTACTTGCTGAGCTGTTTTTAATACTTTTTGCCTGCCTACACCACTTTGGTGTCATGAAATAAGTAATAACTTTTCTACGAGTGGAACAAGGAATATAGTAAAAACGTTGCATTGGCTGAGAGCATCAAATGGATCAGTTGTCCTTACTCAACATGCGATCTGAAGTTGGAAGAACCACTTTGAATAAAACCGGATTACTATTTGTAATCATGCTTCCCAGTATTCAGTAACCCTGGTGTATTGCAGAGCAATATGCAGGTTTTATTCGTCCTAGCGTATTATATGGAATCAGTGTATCGTTATGGAGCACGAGAAGAGAACCGAATCGATTGAAAAAAAAAAAGTTCCTGAAATGGACTCATCTTGAAAACTTTAGAAGTGTGTTCAGCCAATGAAGCGAATTCGGACTGATATACGAACGATCAAAGAAGCAGTCTTTATAAAAGAATATTGTATTTAAACAACTGGTATCTGTAAGTACAGGATATTAGACATGCAACGTGAATTTCATATCGCTCTTCCTACTAGAAATCGATATTTCCAACAGCACTGCAGGAAATGGGATTCGACTGACGACAAGGAAATTTAATATAAGTAAGCCTTTGATAGTTAAAAGCGGTGATCTAAAAGGGCTTTGTACTTGAACATCTATATGATTTTAGAACTTACGTCTTAGTTTTCATTATGATGTTAAACTAGATTCTGATGTATCTTCATTTATTACGGTAAAGCTTACCTAAATCCGATTTAAAGATCGATTTCACCTTAACAATAAGGATTAAGCTAAAGTAAGAGCAATAAGATAGAATTCGAACGGATTCAGAAATAGGCTTAGGATTTTTGATGGGATTTTAACATTTTTTAATTTACGTAGTTTAAAATTAAATTCTTATTTGCATTATAAGCAACAATAGTTTTTACGTATGATGTTTTTGTTACTTTGGAAGATTATAATACTTTTAAAAGTTTATAAAATGTCGTAATGTTAATGTTTACAATGTGAACATTGAAATTTTAGAACATCCAGTTTAGAGGAAACTTGTTCACCGAAGTTTTAATAATCAGTTTCTATTTCGATCCGGATAAATTTTCGTTATCTGACTTTTTTTTTGAATGATCATTCTTGTGATCATTCAAAATGTTTTCAGGCGTTGCACTGTTAATTCTGTTTTGTATCCTCAGATGAACTATATTCTGAAAAATTATCTTTTTTTTTCCGAACTATCTGTTCATCTCTTCAAAATGATCGAAGTTCTTAAACCTGTTGTGGCATCTTTATAGCACCATAAACAAGAAATTATTTTTGTTTTTTTAACAAAATTTAATTTATTTAAAATTAAGGGTTAGCAAAATTATTTTAACGAAGTGCAGTGCACTGCAGGAGCTACGTTTTTACCAGTATTTCTGAACTGACAATTCTTGGATCTGTTATACAGTCATATAGTAAAATATAAAATATAAAATACAGTCATATAAAAAATAATAAAATAAAATATAACTTAATTTTACTGGTTCATTTTCTGCAGTTTGGACTAGGGAACATGGTGATATTCTCTCTAGACCCATATACATTGACAAACATAAGGGGAAAAAAAAAGATAATATTTAAAAATATGTACGATTTTTAATTATGTTGATTTTTATTTATTTTGAATTGTCGAAACAACTCATGGCAAAATCGAATCAGTCATTGTATTGTCTTCACTCTCAGATTCTGAGGTGTTATAGTACTGTCCGACCACAGATGCGATAACCCTCTCTGGCAAATTGCCAAGCAGAGTCAATTCGTGTTGAAGGGGAGAAAGGAATAAGGCGATGTACGAATTGGTCACCAACACTCGAAATCACTTAATTTATACGTAAAATTTTCCAACGAGCAAAATAGTTACCACTTTAAAAACTAGAATTTTTCATAAAAGAAAAGCTAATTTTCCGACGTATAATAATAAACACTAATCATCCCATGAAACGCATTGATTACCCTATTATCGGAATGGATTCGCCGTCTTCTGCCATGTGCAGAACTGTCGAGGGGTCTTGCATCGGAGAGTATGTAAATTTTTTGAAAAAAAATTGATATTTTGTTATCCTTAATCTAAATAGCTATTATTTTTATTTTTTTTGAAATAACCATTGGTATAATTTTAATATACGACATTTTGACTAACTGGCCTTCCTACATTTTCATTGGTGGATTGATAAACACGACTTCACTCTATTTCAATTATGAAAAAAAAAGGAAATGCCTTTGTACGATATTTTTATCCTTTTATTCCTAGACTATATTACATATAGCAGGAAATATAAATTGAATGAAAACCTAGGAGTCTCATTTGAATGCTAGTCACGATATATCATGTTTCATTCCATAATGCCAGGATCTCTAACATTAATGCCTTGAATTTCTTCCCTGTAGTTCGTTAGAGGAAGACGGAGTCGTCCTAAATCGAATACTTCTGCTATTCAAGCAAAGTATACGTAGCTGTCAAGTCATGTACAGAACATGAATAAAGAAATATGCTTAATAATAATAAATCTATGGTTATGTAGCTAAAGACTAACTAGAGCTGGTTATTTCTCTCTCTCTACTTTTAAGTGTAGTTCGAATATCGAAGCATTACATTTGCAAAACCAAAAACTTGAATTAATTTCAGCCTTCTAGCAGCGAAGGAAAACGAAGAATCTCTCCATGCAAGGTTCATTATGCAATATAATTATTCTACGTAGCGAAAAGACAATTTATAATATCAACGTAATGGTTTCTTAATTGTGTCTAAAACAAATTTAGCCAACATATATCAACACGAATATTGCATTTATTAACTTTAAGCCTAGAAATTTGAAGCAAGTCAACCGACTTGTCGGGCTCATCTTTTCTCCTCCTACCATTCACATACGTCCGTTGTGTCCGCTTTATATCAGTCAGATTTCATGACCATCTGTTGTCATCCTTTCTAGATGTTCGCCCGTCCGACCTCTTAAAGCACGTTTACGCATTCCGATTCGGATTACGCGGTCCGATGAGCTGACACCTTTAGACTCCCTACATGGGGTGTCATCAGCATCAGTTGAAGATGTCTCGGGTACGCGAATATTTTATGTCGTCGTTGTCATGGAGATAAATCAATATTTGAAAATTCCGTTCGGAGAGCCTTCAGCTTTTGCAGCTAACGTGTATATGGAGAAGGCAATTCGTTTTAGACTAACTTTGCTAGTCTGCAAGAATGAATAGCTCTATTGACTGATCCTATCTCAACTGCCCAGCTACCCAGATCTGGTTTGGATGTATCGACTGTGTGTTTTTATGAAGGTGCAATTTGCCGGATTCTGTGGAAGTCTATGGACGGAAGATAGGCAATTTTTCAAAAAGAAGTTGGGTTTATCACCGTTTGCTTCAAGTGCTAGATGTTTTATGTGGCTGACACTCTTGTTTGCTCGTTCTTCTGGTAATAGCAAACTGTCAGCCTACACTCTACTGTAGATGGGCTTAAAAAAAAGTTCCTAACTTGTGAACTGGGTTGTCTCTCCTGGAAGTCTTTCAAAATGAAAATCTTACCAAGGTTCCAATATATTACGAATGACTATTTTTCATATTACATTTCATCCGGTCACACATTTCTGTTCAAGAATTCTCCTTAATCCTTGAGCGCCAACTTGCGTTAAAAAATTGAATTACATAAAAAAAATTATAATATTTTATGGTTCAGAATATTTTATTGGTCAATAAAAATCCTTTCGTGAAATGGTAGTAAATATAAATCAGTGATTTGAATCCGTTAAAACATTCTTGTAATGTCCTCAGATGTAGGCTCATTAATTAAGTTCCGCGCAGGTAGTCATGGTCTGTTAATAACACTAACGGTGAGGTGAAAAAAAGCGACACTGTGACTCTTATAAAAACATTTTAATAAGTTGTAAATTCCTTCTAACGAAAATCCGTATAATAACTATGTTTTATTACTAGCCTTCCATTCTAATTAAGAAAGCAGAGTGTATATGTGCGTGTTTGTGTGCCTATACCATAATCCTGTGTCCACTTTATATATGCGTGTAATTTATTTGTGAGCTTTCTCTATCAAGTTTCTCAGTCTTGCAGTGGCCGTTGACAAGTTTTGCGGGCATACACGATTTACAGGACGTATGGGAGACCCCAAAGAGCCGTCTAAGAAATGTTGCTTTTATTCGTACGCTAATTAATTCATACAGTACTAGCAGTCCCGGATCACACAGCAGTGAGCATCTGTCACTTGCTTAGTACTGTCACCCAGGGGGAAATTACTCTTTCTCTGTTCTCTCCACATGGAGAGAACAGAGAAAGTATTATGTAAGTGCATTACAGCGAAACAACTGCTGTGTGTCACTGGTTCGTTTTTATCCTTTTTTTTTCTCTTCTTTTTTTTCCTTCCCTTTTTGAACTGGGTTTAGGTTGGAGAAAAAAAATGAATGTGTAACTCTGAGTTTATTTGTATTCTGCTTTATTCATATGTCCACGATAGACTTGTATAAAGAAGATGAATTTGCAATGAGGGTTCGGAACTTTGAAACTTGTTTTCAAATAAATCCATTCCTTCACCTTGTGTTTTTCTAAAATTATCGGTTTTTTTTTTAAGTTAATCCTGATCACTGTAGAATAGAATTTGAAGGTTTCAAAGAGAATCTACACGGTTTTTGTGGTTCTTTTTTTTTATACTTTTTGTAATGATATTTCAGTTATTTTTATGAGAATCTCACCCACTAAAAATACTAGACTAATAGTCCATTGGTGTTGTTGGCCGGCTACCAACAACAGGATTAGATATTCAAATTTTGGTCACCAGAACATTCACCCTGTTCTGGTGACCAAAGATGGAATCATTTCAAGCACTTCTGATATTAATATAATTGATATATCGCAAAAGTATTCAGTGGCTAACGAAAAAATGTTTTAAAGCCAAAATCCCGTCTTCAGTTGATGACTTGCCAGTTGTTTTCCACATAAATGACATTCAGCATCCTCCCCCTCCCCCCATTTCTACTAAGTCTACAATCACACGAGCAATAGCTACCTAACACTTCACCTATTAACCCATACTTGTTTTCAAAATAAAATGCTGTAATGCATTTTATTTTGGAGTAGTCTTCCAAAGCATATTATATTTACCTTCTTGAAGTAGTAGAAATCTCAGTACATTGACGTTGGTTGATTGTCGACAACACTTGTGAATATTATTAAGTAGTCGATGATTTTCATTATCTAGTAGGGCACTACATTCCTGTTAACTGGAGACCTAAAAGCGATTGTAAAAAAGTTTAGTCTATCCACGTACTACTACTGCACTTATGCTTACAATTTTTCGCGATGAGATTATCATGAATAAAGGATAGTTTGTATAAATTATTAATTTTATTAATATATATGTATATCACTGACCTTGGAAATTGGTATTTAGGTGTGAAACTGTAACTTAGGGACCCGATATCATTAGACAGATGTTCAGAGCTCTTTATTTAGAGGAAGAATATTCTCATTTGCTCAATTGAAACCTGTTTTGTGAAGAATACATGAAGTACCAAATCATTTAAACCCATTACTTATTACTTTAGAACGACCATCGCTTCGGCATTTGGTAAAGTGTTCTCATCCTTCACAAAATGAAGCCTGTAAGTTAATGGCAAGATTCGCTGCATTTCAGGGACGCTGGGTGATCGTTTATAATGTTGACTTCTCGAAGATATGACAGCCTGCCTTTAGTAAGAAAACGACAAAGATTCTAATTTCTACGCTTTATCTCTCACTCTCTCTGGAAGAAGCCGAACACAACATAATTATACTAACTTTTCATAGAATATTTTTAAGGTTAAAATTATTTAAATAATGGCTTGTTTTCCAACTTTCATCAGGAGATCATTTAAACATTGTTAATTCCTTCACAAAATGCTTCGTTAGGATAATCAGCCTAGTGGATAAAGCTAATATTAAGTTATATTTTCTCTATCTTAAAACACTCGTGCCAGAAAGAATTAATAAACTATGGGTCAACAATCACTGCTTCTAATTCTATGCAAATGACTTCCTCACTTAGTTTACTGGAACTTTTGACGCCTATAAAATAGCGTTGGGCAATTATTTCTAGGAGATTGCAGCCAGTCATGCAATAAACTTTTAATACGGAGAACTGAGAATGTCGTTTAATACACTTTCGGGTAAAGCGGGACAAAATTATCGCCACCTACGTGCACATTGGATGTGCCTTGCTAAGCTCCTCTCGAATAATAGAAGCGAGGGTAGCCACGAGGAACAACGAGAAGCAAGTGGTGGCCTATTTCAAAGTAAAATTCGCTACCTCTTGGAGTCAAATAAATTACTTCCGTTGATCATTTCCAGGGCACTTTGTATGCAGTCAGGGTGGTTAAGTTGTATTTAATGCAAGAGTTTACGGACTACCTTGACGAAGAAGAGTTCGTAGCTTGATAGGGAACATGAACCTGATTTCCTGCCCTATCATTGTTGAAAGAGATCAAGGCTTAGTTAAGACGAACCTCTCTCTCTTTCAAACACGCACACACACACGCACACGCTTTTTTTTTTTGTTATCGGAGTGTTGTGCTTGTTTCCTAGTGAGTGATATTTTTCCCATCAGTCATTGCCAGCTTAATTTTGTTGTAAATCTCTTCATTGCATTAAGTGGAGAAATGGGTTAGATTCATCTATCTCTGCCATCACGCAGAACGCAAGTACTTGTAATGAATATGTGATAACTCAGTCTGTTTGCAATAAGTGGGCAGAAAACACACATTCACGAAAGCATATTAGTTAAATGTTTTGTTTTCATGCTAATTGAAACCATGGCAATAAATAGATTCTGTTTCAAATTCGGGTGTAAGTAGGTCGTTTTCCCTCCTCTTTATTGATATTAAACTCATTTTAATAAAATCCATTTTCAAGTTTCATCTTTCTACGTATATGTTACAGCAGAAAACTCTTAATATGGGATTACTGAATACAGTATTGTGCGATTCGATTCATTTCTTAATTTCACTCGGGCTGTTTGGCATAATCTTTTCTCCACCCAGTATCGAGGGTGCTAATACGCACCTGCCACCATCCACGGAGAGTCTTTGCGTGATCTTATTTGAACTATCTTCGCTTCAAGTGGAAATATAAGAATCAATCAATGTCAGCATGTCAACAATTTGGAAGGGATGGAAAAAGTACGCTAAAGAGGTAGGGAAAGAGGGGATAGGAACCTGTTGAGAATCTGGATGTTCAAGGTTTGTAGCATGTTATTAGAAATGTCGTGATCGGGAATGGAATGTGTTTACGGTACGTTGTGATAAATACCAAGTAATTATATGGTGTTTTGCATACGGAATGTTTAACATTCACTTCTGAAGAAGTTATTCATAATTGAAGGAAAACGAAATGGGGGGAAAAAAAAAGTCAAGGACGCCTTTGAACATCCTGATTACCTAAGATATGAGAAGCTGTTTGAAAAAACATGAACATATGCTGCTTATAAAATAAGCAACTACCACCTGGAGGATGGGAGTGACTGGTTGCGTGTGTTGTCACATTTAAACAGGTACTCAGCAATAGTAAACACTCTCATCGCTGCTTGAGATAAGGTATGCGAATCACACGTGACCTTTTCTGTGGTATGTGTTGCATCCTGCGTGGCTAGGTAGCCATTATTTAGAGGAATTTTTGACCTGAGAGCAACTTAGAAGATAGTAGGCCGTTGATTTTTACACTTGTGTGCCCTTGATGTGAAGAAAACTCAACTTTGTTCTGATATTCTTCATGATTTACATAAACCTCAAAACTTGTTTTTTGAGGACTGAAGTAGTCAAAAGAAAGCATCCGAAGATGATTGAATATTCACTCCTATGATATTAAAAAAAATAGCCTTCTAAAATTCAACATAATTTGCATAAAAAAAAGACGATAATTCGATGGATAGTTGCGATTTCCGGGATTTATAAATAGTTGGCGTGCTTTGCGTAAATTAGGAACTAAGGACTTCTTTAAAGCGCTGCCTAGAATTGACGTAAGAATTATTGAATTACTACTTGCCAGTTACCGTTAAAATTGCTTCAAATGATCTCATCCTTCGATATATATTTGAACAGCATAGTCTGAGCATGAAGAAACTTACCAAACTGTAATTATTGTAATTGCAGTTTCGTAAGTTTTTAGAAAGATCAATGGATGCGAAGTAATATGGTCAGGGCATGACACCAAGCACGAAGCAGGAGTTGGCTTCCTTCTTAACAAAAGAGCTCGAGAGGCACTGTTAGACTACAAACCAGTCAATGAACGAATCATAGTAGCAAGATTTCAGGCAAAACCATTTAACATATCAATAGTCCAGATATATGCACCCACATCTGACAGCACAGATTGTGGATATTGACTTGTTTTACAAAGATCTGACAGTGACAATACCAAAGCAAGATGTGCTAATTATTGAAGGAGATTGGAATGCCAAAGTTGGAATAGATAATGATGGTTGGGAAAGAGTCATGGGAAAATATGGTTTCTGAGAAAGAAATGAACGAGGTGAAAATTGTTAGAATTTGCTGTGGACCTTGAGATGATGATCTGTAACACAAGATTCCAACAAAAGGAGTGTAGAAAATGGACGTGGCGATCAAATGATGGGAAAACCAAGAACATGATTGATGTGATTACGATTAAAAGAAGATGGATAACATCAGTATAGCAGTGTCGAACTTTTCACGGATATACACTCGGACCATAGTTTAGTGATTGCAAACATCAAGTTGAAATTAAAAAAGAAATATAAATCCCAACATCAGAATAGAAGAGATACAGCAAGAATAAGTGAAACAGAAATAGGAAGAAGGTACAGAACAGTGTTACAAGAGAAACTTAAAAGTGTGGAGAAAGAAAAAAACTCGAATCTAAGAGTGAAAAGAGTAATAAAGTCGATAGAAGATGCATTTGAAGAAACAGTACCAGAAGAAGAGAAAATCAAGAAGAAATGGATTACACAAGAAACACTGAAGTTAGTACAGGAAAAAAGAATGTTGAAGATAAAAAGGGATACACCAGAACAAACAGAGGAGCAATATAGAAGAAAGTGTAAAGAGGTGAAAAAGGCAGTCAGAATGGATAAGATGAAATGGTTAGAAGCCCAATGCAACAATATAGAACAGTACTATGGAGAGCGTTAAACAAGGGAGGTATACAAAATGATCAGAACCATTAATAGAAAGTAGCAACCAAAACAGACCACAATTAAAGATGAAAAAGGCAAAGTATTGACGAATAAAGAGAAAATTGTACAGCGGTGGACAAGATACTGTAGTGAGTTATATGAAGAAAAAACTAGATTTAGATATCGTTGGGGAACTGACTGAAGAATTGAAGCAGATATCACCACCAGGTAGTGAGCATGATATGGACATTTTAAGAGGAGAGGTAGAAAAAACAATAGGGCGGCTAAAACACAACAAGATTCCTACTAACGATAACATCACTGGAGAAATTATTAAATATGGTGGTGAAAGTATGGTTCCAGAAATGCACCAACTATGTAATATGGTATGGAAAGAAGAGAAAATGCCAGAGGAGTGGGTGAAATCAATATTAGTAACATTATACAAGAAAGGAAATAAGCTAGAATGTAAAAATTATAAAACAGTTGCCTTGACAAGTCACCTTGGTAAATTCATGATGATGTTATTGACAGAAAGATTGAGGACACAGTTGGAAACATTCCTTGCAGACTAGCAAGCAGGATTTAGGAAGGATAGAACTACAATTCAACAGATTTTGACAATGAGATTAATAGCAGAGATAGCTAGGAGAAAACCAAAAACATATGCTTTGTTGATTTTCAGAAAGCATTCGACAGTATTGACGAGAAAGGTGACATTAGCAGTTCTGGAATCCTATGGAATTGATAAACAAAATAATAGCTAAAGATGTTTATCAGAATGCAGTTGCAGCAGTTAGAATAGGTGATGATTTGGGGAAATGGTTTAGAACAACAGAGGTACTAGACACAATATCATCAAGCAGTTTCATCGCCATTTAGAAAGAGCAATGGACAAACTGAAGGAAGATGCAAAAAGAATATCTGTACACGGAATGAAAATTAACAATCTGGGATTTGCAGATGACATTGTTCTTATTGAAGAAGACGAAAGAGAACTACAAAAAACACTGAAACTGTTAAATGAGGAAGGGAAGAGATTTGGACTTGTTATGAACTTGGAAAAAACAAAGAGAAAACAAAGTTCGCATATTTGGGAAGTAAAATGACGTATGATTTGGACTGTGAAAAAGAAAAAAATCAGGATTGCAAAGGGAAGAACAATCTGAAGGCTATGGATAACTTCTGGAAAAGTAAAGTGATCAACCTGCAAACAAAACTACTGGAAACATGCATCTTTAGCGGTGTACTGTATGGATCTGAAACATCGGTAATAAATAAGGAATCAAGAAAAACAATTTTGTCATTTGAACGAACTTGTTACAGGACGATTCTAAGAATAGCATGGGTACAGAAAATCACCAATGAAGAGCTCTATCAGAAGATACAACCAAAACAGAATCTAATGCAAAAACGGAAGCTGCAAGTTACTTAGCGGTTGCGTAGGGTCAATTTGCAACTTTTAAAGAATTTTATACAAAAGGAAACAAAAGTGGTTTACAATGGAGTTTTGCGTTGAAGTATTTTTAAAATAGACTGTTGCTGCTTCAAGTCTTCTAGTATACTCAAAAGATTGTGCATCACATCGCGGCAATCTTTATATTCATACGTGTTTATTAGTATTTATTCCCAGAAAAATCAAGGACATATCCTAGATTTGTTGGATAGACCAATTTTTTGACAATGCAATAAACTTTATAGTAAAAAAAAAAAAAAACTGACACATAACCGATTATCTTGTATATGTACTTCCTGTTGAATTATTTAAACGTTAGGGAGCAGTTTATAATTATCCGCTTATATATGGTAAGTAGTATCATCAGCCATTTAACGTGACCATTTAACGTAACGATTAGGGATGAGTAATTCAAACTCATGAAGTAACTTGACGATGCAGATTACTTAAGAAAAGTTTACGCAAGAATGACAAAAGAATAAGCACCGGGATTGATACTACTAGTAGCATCCAAGTGCTACAAATACGTTGAGGGTTGCTGGGGGGGGGTATAGATAATCCTTTGGAGTTACCCCAAAGGATTATCGGAATATAGGAAACGTGATTCACATATTGTGAATCATATTTCATGATGACCTTCGGTAACCCCTGTCCACTGTAAAAGAATTACGAGATTGAACTGGAGAAACAATTTCATAGAATAGTTTTTCCCTTTTCAGGATTGCGCTTCCTTCCATCTTCACATCATGTAGGTCATCGATAGGCTATTGATGATTGTTGTCCATCATTCATCATCTGTGATGATGAATGATGGACAACAACACTTAAGCTCCCACGATGGGCTTAACCATAATTCTAGAATAAGGCAGTTTATTTATTCGTATGGAGTTTCCTCCCTTTTTCTCCCTCGTCCCTATTGGGGCGAGTTGATCCGGGGGGATCACGGGGGGGGTTAAGTGTTTATGGCTGTAGACCCGTGTGTGTTCACGGGGCCGGTTTGCGGGATGAAAAACGCCAGATAAACTGGCGGAAAAAACCCTACTGCCCTCGCCCAAGACCGGCTAATTTGGCTATGGCTGAGGAAGATTCTCAAATTCCTCACGTCTTCGACGGGAATCGAACCTGGGACACTCCTTCCCCAGTCATATGGTTGCGAAGCGAACAGCCACTAGGCTAACCGCGCGGACAATAAGGTGGTTAGCCGTATGCTTATAAGTATACTTTTGTATGTAAATTGAGTATGTTTCCCTGGCCGGTTTGCCTGATTGCGAAATGAAAAACTTGAGTTTCCGAGAGAAAAAAAATAAATCCTCCACATGCGCATAATACTGGCTAACTCACTTTCAGTGGAAAAGCGCTGATAAAGCGTCTTCTTCTTAGACCGGATTCGAACCCAGGTCTTTTCAGCAGAAGAGTATATCGTCGAAACCGAATAAACTGCCGAGACTCTCAGAGTCCATCATTACTGTGCTTAATGTTATTCTAATTGAGCTTTCCATTACATGACACTTCATGATTCTGTCGAAGAAGCTAACGTCTTTCTCGATGGCATCTTAATTTAGAAGAGTGCTTATGAGACTTTCAAAACAAGAGTTGGAGAATTAATTCATTCGAGTCAAGGCAGATGGCACAAAACAATTAGTATGCCATAATCAACGTCTCACACTCAGTCAATACAATACCCCCCCCCCTCTTCATTCTCTCTTTCTGTCATCAACGAAATAAATACGCCCTCGACACTAGATGATTGAACTTCTCAGTAGTACTGTATACATTTTCCGTGCTTATTACATTTGGAATGGAGACGAAAATAAACATTCTCTGTGAAGTCCCACTTGACTGAACGAGGAGCAACCTAAATTCTAATATTTATTAACAACGCTTTTAACATAAAGCGATTTCTTCTTGCGTGCACGTTCGCTCGCGACACGTTTGTCATCTGTCATTCGGAGAGAAAGGGAATGCATTATTTAATGCGGTCCAAGTTATTTGTGACAGAAGCGTGTCGTGTCGAAAATTAATGAGATGATAAAAGTTGGAAAACAAGACTAAATAGGAGAGATTCATTAGTACCTTTCAAAGATGGAATTAAAAATCCCAACTTGGAAAATGATAGTCGCCAAGACTTCTTGGAACTTGTTTCTGATTCCATTGAACCCCATAAACCCCCATATACGCTTCTTTAATTCAACATCAAAGCCTTTTCCTTTATGGAGAGGGGGAAAAAAATCATTGCATAAATGTTATGGTATTGCCGTAACGTAATTTACAATTTGGACGGATTATGTTTGAATCTATTTTTGTGATCCACTAAGCTTAGACCTGTTACACACGATATGTTTACAAATAGAACTATAAAGATAATTACTTAAGAGTAGAAATCTTAAAATGCTGTTGAATACAAGAATAGAATAACCTTTCTATTTATTTGATTCTCTAGTCGTACTATCAACCATTGTTATCTGTGAGGTTTGTTGAAACCCAGCCTACAGTAATTAGCACAACGAAAGAACAGAGAACACACACAAACATAGCTATTACAACATAATTAGTGCGAAACTTGATATATCACGTATCAGAAAATCTCCTAGTGACAGTGTTGGTGGCAGCTTGTGGCCTTTGATTAAAGAGATTACTAATGCCCTTTGAGACCAGAAAATTGCTGACACCCTTCACCAGCCACTTTTCGTTTCGGTTCTTCCCAACCATTATGAATCCGTAGTGGTGGCTTTATAGGGGTAATTAGACGGGATTGCGTGACAAATAGTGTTTGTAAAACTCACGTGACAAATGCTGGTGGATTTCTCGGTAACTGTAATGTGCGTGCATGAAGTTTTGGGAAAACTGGCATGGCCAGCAAGTTGCTTGTCACTAAGTAATGGAATCCATTTGTTCTTTGAGATATAATATATGGACTGGCGTTAAGGATTCTGGGAATGTCACTCTTGCAGATGGAAATATTCGCAATCCGTTTACTGTCAGAGGGCGTGTCAAAAGGCTATATCAGCCTTTTAAGTAGAAGACTACCGTGGTTTAGCTCATAACGACCAGCAGTTTGTTGTTTGTTTATTTAGTGATAAGTTGCTTTCACACCCCCAAGGAGTCTAATGACTCATCACGGGACAGCATCCCGTACTCCACACTACTTAATTATCCATCTACACACACGAGTCGTGTGTTTTATTCAGTTCTAATTATTACAACAATAAAATATCTCATTATACACTATTTTAAATGTTTCGATGTGTATTAATTTCTTCGTCAGGCGAAGGATGCAAATTAACTTTTAAAGAAGCAGTCGTGGGAATTTAATTCATGCTTTTTTTTCCTTCTCCCCTCCTGATTTCTTCTAGACATCTATTCTTTTACACTCATTCATTGGTTGGATTGTAAATTACTCTTTAAGTAATTTATTCCTGAATATGTTTGTAGAATAAAGCAAAATACATTACTATACGAATGTCGAATATTTTGAATTTTCTTTTATTTTTGTCATACATTTTTAGCAAACTTTAGTTACTTGATTTTTCTCCAAATTCTTCTAAGTCGTCGTAGCCTAGCACGGTTAGATTTCCGTCCTTCACAGGCACACATACGCGAAATACCAGCACGACGTTTCTTACTGTATCCTCTACTTTTCAAGTCGTTCTTTCCCTGTCTTCCTCCTTAAAGGAATGCAATTTTCTCCGACTGTAGAATTTGAATAAGCTGCAAGGATGTACTGTTTGTTGCATAACTACGCATCTCGCTGGCATGCAGTGATCTTAGACTAGTAGAATTTCAAGCCGTAAAGGGCTTGCGCCTATCAGCTAGATATGTAGTCGAGACGTTGCCTGTCACGAAAGGGAGGGGAAGAATGGGGTGGGGTATTAGAATTTTCACCCAAGACTTAGTCTCTGCCACTGTCTATTGTCATTGTAGTCTTCAGTTGCTGAATGTATTCGCCGCTATAAAAGAGGATGGCGCATTAATCTGACTTGGATAGTAATCGTAAGCTGATTAATTAGAACCTGCTGTCCATGCATATTGACAGTTCTCGTCTTGAATATCCAGAGGGGAATAAATTTCTTGGTGTTCGGAATAGAATTCTTTATGCGCCTTCTTTTCAGATAAGTCAAAACTCAAAAGCGAGCTACTTTAGCAGTATTTTAATGAATTAACTTTAAAATGAAGTTCCTTTCTGCATTCCGATTAAATGCGAATGTAGCTTTGAATCAATTTCATTTCAGGTTGTTTGAAATTTAATGCGAACTATCCTTCCCATTTTCATATCTGATGAGAATTTACGATAGAAATGTTTATTTTCTATAGACAACCAATCACATTATTTCATACGAAGTACCTTGCACTTCATAATCCGTTGTTTTCTGTTAATTTTTTTTTTTTTTTTATCTATCTCCCCTTTTACTTCCTAAATATTTTAGATATCCAATCACGTCACAGTTAAATACCCCAGGGAATTTGTCAACGCACTCAAATTCCCTTCGGGAGGAACAGGATCAATACTAAAGTCCACCCATTCGCTTACGTTTTCTTATAACTACTTGGAAAATGATTAGTCTCTTGAGTAAAGAAGATCCCTTCCGTCATTGATAGTCCACAGGGAATGCACTATACAGTGTCTTTTGGTCAAGAAGATTTCGAAGAAGAAGAAGATGACTTCGGTAAACAGTGAAGTTAC
Source organism: Typopeltis vanoorti (assembly GCF_054136105.1). Taxonomy (NCBI): domain Eukaryota; kingdom Metazoa; phylum Arthropoda; class Arachnida; order Uropygi; family Thelyphonidae; genus Typopeltis; species Typopeltis vanoorti. Next base: position 53,010,873 of record NC_143562.1, on the reverse strand, counting down.
TTCGAAGGAACTGATGTTATTGTTAGTTTAGTCCAAATTCTAGACCTGGGCTAAATTTCTGAATAGCGGTCAGTTGGCATCTTAGTAGTACATTTTCTTAGATTCTTTGCTGTGACAACTGAGAGGCAATGTATTTATCCTCGAGAAGACTTTAAGAGCGATTTAGTTGTGTGACCCCCCCCCCCCCTTCACATAGCCAAGTTTGTTTATGACGCCCTTCAACGAATGCTTTTTTATGTATAGTCCAACTTCTAGAACTGGAAAACAAATTGATAACCTATTTGTAGTTACACAAATTTTGCATTATGTATTGCGAACACTCATGCATAATATTCTTTGCAGAGGTGCATGATTCTCTACTTCTATTCAAAGCACCGATTTTAGACTTGACCCAATTAAGAAAGTCTTTTTCAAATTATCTTTTATTCTCTCCCACCCCTTCCCCCCGCGATTTTCCTTAATTCTTTCCATTCCTCTGAATTATTTGCATTGTATTTTAATGTTTTATTTTTCTTCTCTAGGCATTTTTAATGCGGTGACTGATTGCAGTACTTCGTCCTTCTTTACTCGGTCTCGAAAATGATCAGAAACTGATTCACTTCTTCAGCAATCAAGCTGTTCTTCGCTTGTGATTAGGTATGCCTCGTTGTTGATATTTTTTTATAATCATTAATTCTTCTATGAAATTTTAATGACTTCTAACCATAACCATGCTATACTTACACTGAAAACTATATTGGTTTTATTACTCTTTTTTTTTTTTTTTTTTTTTTGCCTTACGAGATTAAGAAGAAAATAAACACCAAATTTAATGTAGGTGATTATAATTTTCCAATATTGTAAAATCACCGATATGAATCGACAGTTTTTTACAGAAAAATCACAACGAAATTATTAAAGACTTTATAAATGCTTTTTTTTTTGTTGCAAAAACAGCAAAAAATGATAGAACTGTTTACCAAAAACATGAAGCTTCCAGTATTGTTAATTAGAAATGTATTACATATACCCTTACAATACGGAACTCATACCTCTTTTTGTTGGAATAAAACAGTGTAGCATATTCTCAGAAATTGTAGTTGAGAGTAAGCGCTTTTAAAAACGACAGACACAAAGAAAAAGAAGAAAAAACTTAGTAAATCAATGACCATACAACCATGTAAAACATAAGGCCAGGTAAAAACCACTGGCTAATGTATTATTGATGTAGTCAGCCTGGGTTTGATAAGATAATTAAAAGAAATAATACATTGTTAACAAGGCTAGCAATCGTTAGTTCATAGAGCAAGTAACGATTGATTCGCAAAGAGAACCAATCCAGACAATGGTCACGGAGAAAAAAAAAATCGAGTCGTAAACATAGAAGAAGTGTTAAGAAACTAATTATAAGACATAATGGAAGTCTTCAGACAATTACATAGTAATTAAACATGGCGATGAAACGAAAAGAAAGTGTAACTGCAGAGTAATGATATCGTTGAGAAGGAAGTTTGCTGCTCCAAATGTTGAGATGAACAAAAGAAGAAAATATTGAATTGAATAATGAATTTGATTCGAAAAAAAGCTGAGAAGAGAATGGAAACCTTAATTGGTGAAAATAATTTGTCTTGAAATGAAGTCAAATGAGATCCTACGCAGTTGATAATATTACCTTGACTGATTGGGTTATTCCTGATATTATATTTAACTAATGCGCGATCCCATTCATAAATAGACCAATTAGTTAATATATATTATGCTCAAAGATGGTTGTGAATTAATTTGATTTCAGTTCTGGATTTTTTAAAATCCTGCTTTGCATTCCCTTCTCAAAGCATCGTAATCTAATCCTGTAAATGGCGCCTACCCCATTCACAAGCTACTATGCCTCTATTTGTTTAGGAAATAAATTGTTTTAGTTAATAAGCTAATTTGTTTGCTTTATACTCCGTTAGTGTGTGTGCGTGCTCGCATCTCGGCTTTATCGAATACTTTAAAGTTTCTCTGGCATTCGTCTTTGGCTCCTTTGAAGCTTTCCCCCTTTCGTATCCCTCCTATACGAGATTTAATTGGCTGTGTGTGTGTGAAATATCTTCACAGAACTAAAAATTGCTCGTATAAATGCAGACTTAATGGAAAGGACGAAATTAGAATCTCATACGTCAGCTGAAGCGTAATTACATAAGAATACATTTCGTTGAGCCGTCACTAGTCGAAATCGAAAATGAATGTTGATTCGCTAAATTACTCTAGTAATGCGATGGATGTTAAAAAGCTAATAAAAGCCTAAATATACCTTGTTTCGCGCTTTTAGATAAATTCGGTGCGATGCTTTATAGTAATTTTTCTTAAAGGCTATTCAGGTAGAGATGTTAAAAAAAAAAAAGTTCTTCCTTCTTTCGTTTTCTCGAAGAAATATTTATCTCAACCGAAGCGTGCCCTATGCACTTTGACGAGCGATAAAAGTCAACTCTTCTCCTTTACAGTTGATCTGTCTTCATAACATTTTCATTGATACTAATACATACCAGATATTCGTGGGCTATAAAGAGATGAAAGATCATCTATTACTCTTTGAACAAGGTTATAAAGTGTGCAATAAACTATTTGCTTCGGGCTACTTGTCCTCCGCCAAAATCGTAACATTAAAAAAAAAAAACCTTAGGTAATAAATTTTAGCATGCCTTCTTTCCTTTGATGACGACATGCGCATCAAAAACCTCCCCTTTTGTGAAATAACAAATTGGAATCCATGGTGGGATTTTGAGTATGCGGTTTGTTTTAAAGTATTTAAGGCTCCAGTTCTGCGTTGTTTTCGTTATAGGAAGAATCTGAAATATCCAGTATTGAATTGTCACGTCATGATTTGTATTTTGAATTTTAGAAATCCGGCAGGGACACGAGATTATATATTCACATCTTGAAAGTGTGTGAGCAATTTGTTTTCGTATTGTACTTTATTGATTACAGAATATGAAATAAACCAGGCATTGAGAATAATAACTAAATCTGACGAGTATTTATTGAAGGATAACCATAATCGTTAAATTTCGTATACCTTTTTTAGAATATTGTGAATAACTGTGAATCTAACTTTAGATAATTAGACGTAGCATGATATAAATAAGCAAAGTTGAAGGCGAACATATTTTTGAAGAGCTGAGTGAATTATAAAATGTATTGCTTTTTAGCATATAGGCTTATCTATGACCAGTAAATTCTCTCAAATCTGGCATTCCAAAAATCAGTACGTATAATATTGATAGTAGTTCTCCAAATAGTTTATTTCCTACCATGATTGCATTAATTGTATTGATCCATACCCTTTCTCTTATAAATATAAATATTCAATTTATACCATCGAAAATGGGAAAATTTTATTTTTGTTTTAAATTTGTTTTAAATTTGTTTTTTTCCTCCATGGGCATCAGAAACCAAGCGAAGCAATAAAATGCATCGAAAATGACATGGGGGGGGGGCATTCCATATCTATCTATCCCAATGGCTTTAACAGGCCTTTAAGGCCCACAACCTTCCAAGCATGCTTGGATTTCGTAACCGAAATACGAGGATAGAATGGTCATTCCTATGCCTCAAGGTATTCTTGGCTGTATCCCTGTGTGTTCAAGGGGCCGGTTTGACTGCTTGCGGGATGAAAAACACCAGTTAAACTGGCGGAAAAAACCCTACTGCCCGCGCCCAAGACCGGCTAACTTAGCTATGCCTGAGGAAGATCCTTCAGCTCCTCACGTCTCCGACGGGAATCGAACCTAGGACACTCCTTCCCCAGGCATATGGTTGCGAAGCGCAAAGCCACTAGGCTAACCGCGCGGACGGGCATTCCATATAGTTGGCTCAAATTGGACTGAAAACGTCATCTCTAGTCAGGTGATTTTATTTTTTTAGACTCCGAACGAAACATAATCCATTTCCTTTGAAATTTGAGCTAATGCTTCATTACGAGAATTTTTGAATTTTCTGAGCACTAACTCAAGGTGTTTTTTATAAGTCTAGTTTCAGACCCATTATCATGATTAGAAATATCTGAAAAATGCAGAATTGACTGTATGAATGTGTTTAAAAGAAAGGTATGGCAGAAACACATGGACGGACACCTGAATTATATACAATTCTTTTTCTTTTATATTTTTTTAATTTGTTTTTTCTCTCTTTTTTAGCAGTCGAATGTGTCATAAGAACAATACCTCAATGGAGAAGAGTTGTCCCTAACACAATATATTTAATGTCTGAAAATAATGTGGGTTCTACGGTCTATTTTCTTGAGTTTACAGGACGAAAAACCCGAGTTTCCGGGAGGAAAAACCTGCTTGCCCGTGCCAGAGATCGACTAACTCGGGAACCGGTCGAAAAAAGGCTTAGAAAAATTTCCTCTAGTCGCCGACTAGACTCGAAACCAAGTCTTCCTTCGTGCGGCCAAGCGCCGTGGTTGGCAAACGTCACATCCACTGAGTATATTTTATTAACACTAAAGCATCTATGTACAATCAAAATAAATATATATACAACTATTTACAATATATACATTTGTACATAGAATGCTTATTCTAATTGACATTTTGATTTACATTTCTTGAGGCTACTTCTACTGAGGTTATTTGTATCAACAACAGCAGCTGTGTACATTTAAAAATAAATATATATACAGCTATTTACAATTTGTACATAGGCTACTAATTCTATGAGGCATTTTCATTTACTCGTTACAATATACTTATGACATTTTATAATCACTGTTTAAATAAGATACATCACATGCTCAATTTCTATTTTCCTTATTGTCCTATTGAATTGCTTGAGCTGTTATTTTTGTTGGTATATGTTACATAGTGATTTCAGTCTATTTATAAGTTCCATTATCAGATCAGTCTATTCTCGTTTATATATATATATATATATATACATACATACATACATACATACATATACATATATACATATACCTCTACATATACACACACACACATACATATACACCCACACACACATACATATACACCCACCCACACACACACACATATACATACATATATATATGTTAGCATTGACATTTTCCATATGTACAATTCATTTTACATATATCTTCATTTTATATCTTTGTTCACATATTTTGGATGACTATTTTATTAACTTAATTTAAATGCACATCTTATTCTTAAAATACATACATTGCTTATGTTTTTATTTACATTTATATATGCATATATTTTGGTAGTGTCTCTATATCTCATGCAGATTTTATTTTTTTGTAGGCACTCTTATTTTTACAAAAAAGAATTCCATCTTGCTTTAACATTATATTGTTTACTTAACTTAAGAGGTAGATCTGTAATTTCTTACATACAAAGTTTTCTGAATTGCAGAATTAGTTACAGGTCTATAAATGGATAATATATCCTATTAACATTTTGGGTTATTATCATGTTATTAACTTATGTTATCTGCATTTCTTACAATTGACATTTCTACCGTCCTTGTGTCTGTATATACAAGAACATATACATATTTCTGGTAGTATATCTTAATCTACATATTTATTACTAGAGTAGTATTGACTTATCTTAAGGAGTAATTTGCTATTTACTTTTCATTTTTTTTTTCTTACACAATTAGATATATATATATATAACATTCTTATCCCTTATATATAGGCGTACCTATATATTATTATTAATATTTTTATTATTTTTTTAAACTTTTACTTATTTATTTTAATTATTTTATATACATATATACTTTTTTTTTAATTTTTTTAATTTTATTTTATTTTATGTTTTTTATTAGATTTGATATCTTGTTGTCATTATTCCTCTCGTTGTGGCGAATGAGCTTACGTTAACAGCACCTTTGTCTGGGATTATGCTTTTTGTTCAGATAGTGGGTTATCATTATTGTCTACCACTAACTACGGGGGTTCCATTATCGGTATAAGTTTTATTTTTCCTTCTTCTTCTCCTCCTTCAATTAGGCCGAGTTTCCTCCATTGCTGTGTTGTTATGCTTTTGGTTTGTGTAGTGTTTATGATAATTTCCTTTAAATAATTGTTAATTTTTGCTAGTATGTCTGGTCTGGTGTCTCTTCCGTGTATTTTGTCACATCTGTGGGACCATATTGCATACATTGTTATTATTATGATTATTAGTTCTGTTTTTTTTTCATTTTTTTGGTCTTCCAACCAAAATAATGTGTTTTCAGAGAATGGTTGTGTCTTATGTAGGAATTTCTGTATGGTGTTCCATACTGTGGACGTTTTGCTACAGAACATCATAATATGATATATTGTTTCTGGGTCGGGACAGAAATGACACTTCGCTGGGCCTTGTAGTGGTATTTTTTTTGCTACACACCACATTTTTGTGGGGAGACAGGCATGGTGTACTTTATAGAAGAATGTTTTGTATTTTGGTGATATTGGAAGTCTGAAAACTTTGCTAAGCACTGGACTTAGCCTCATTTCTCCGTTTCTTATTTTCCTGTGTTGGGGAGGTGGGAATGTCACTTGACTTAATGTTTTATATAGTTTTCTTGGTTTAATTGTCAGTAAGGTTTCGGTATCTGAGTGTTTCATTATATATGTGTACCCTTCGGCTATTTCTTTGAACATTCTCGGGCTTGGTTTTTTTATATCTGGAAGTGAGCTTATAAACCTATGCGGCAAACACTTTTGTAAGAATGTTGCCGCATAGGAGGGCCCGGATTTGCAACATCTACCTAACATCTCGCCTGTGGTACAAGATACACAACACCCCGTATCACGGAAGGTGGGCCGAAAAAATACACAGGCTATGCGCTACATACATCTGGGTCTCTCAGTATGAACCCATGCGCAGATCAACACTCTTCTATGAAGTTGAAGCTGGAGGTTTAGCATTGCTAAACATCCATCTGAAAACTCTCATCGGCAGGGCAATAACAGCAGCCCGAGCACACACAAAAACGCCACATCCACTGAGCTACACAGGCTCTCTAAATTATAATTAAAATTATAATGTCATAACTGACCAGGTTAGTGTTTTCTAACCTGTGACCCCCCCTTCAAACTTGAATTATCGAAGTACACCTGACTACTGTACATTGTCGGTGGCTTTTGACACTTATTCGTGAACGCAATTTAAAATTAAGAAATATTTCATGAAAATTTTCCATTTGTCAGAGAACTGTAACTGCTATTCCAATGGGAATTCTAAACCTGTAATTTTTGCCATAAATTGTAAGTTGTAAGCCTATTATTTCAGACGTATTTTCATACAACAAAATTAATGCAAAGTTTTATAAATTTAAACCCAGATGATGAATGATATTTGAATTAAATTAACTGAATATAAATTATGTTAACAGTTATCATTCTAGTTTTACGCATTAATAATTTTTATACATTAAACGTTTTGTTTGTATATCGTAACACTTAATCTCAAGATACATTAATTGTGCGTGTGTATATGTATATATATTGAATGTGTTCGCAGTCTCAAGTTTGAAAGCTAACCCTACTTCGGAAATTAATTCATAGTTTCTGCCGACAGTTGTTAAATTATATATATATATAATTTGCTATGTTGATTAGCCATGTTTCTAGGTAGTGAAAATAGTTGAAATAAAATAATATAGCAAAGCCACACTAGCTGGCTCTATAAACCTAAATTTTCATCATTTGGGAGTCTTTTAGCAGGTCTCGATTCTCAAGGCCTGATCTTACTTAAAAAAATCTTGGGCGGTGACCGACATTGTCGTGTCTAACGATGACAGCAGATTGAAAAGCGAAAGAAAACCTATTCAATCAAAAGGACAGCAGAAAAATGCTTTGATAATGTATATTGGCTATTCGGTTCTTGCAAACTTTTTTTTTTTTCACATTGATTTGTTGAGGGGGGAAAAAAAGGCGTTAAAATATTAATACTTTCAATATTTAATATTACAATAGGAAAGCCTCGACATTGTCATACACAAAACTGGATGGTTTCCACGTAACTTTCATGTTTATAGTTCGAGTGATAACAAAAATGATGAATGATAGAATATTTATCATTAAAGATTTGTTATAACTGAGTCAGAAATATGTGAGGCTGCACGATCATTAGATAATGTCATCATTTTCTTGTACGTTGTTACTTTCCGTTTCTTTTATTAATAGAAATCGCCTTTGTTTTAATGTATATGTAGTTCAGCAGGAAACTGTCACGGACAATGTTTTTTACTCTCTCTTTCTTTATTGTACAGACTCTTTGTCATCCTTTGTTTCTTTCTCTTTGGAAGATTAATGGTCGCTTTAGAAAGCGGTCTTTCAACGATAAGAGGAGTCCATAATATACAGGAACCACTTAAGAATATGATAATGACGCTTTTCAGTTGTTGGTAATATTTACCGTTGTCAAGCGGTGTGACAACACTACATTTATCAATACATTCCCCAAGGAATGTCCGTTACTTATATGAGAATAAGCACTTTGTTTCAACAGGCCTGGGCTAGTATTGAGTGGATATGTGGAATCAAGTTATTAAGCATATGTAAAATAATATTAATTGTGTATTTTGTTTTTCAATTCCAGTCTAGTATAGTTCTGATATATTATTAATAATGCTTCGAATTTTTTTTATACACGAATTTTTTAAACAGCTTTTAGCCCTAACTTTTTATGGAAATTAGGAAGAATATGGCTCCTGCCTTTCTTTGTCGCATCATTAAATACATTTTTACAGAGTTCTCGGCCGAAAGTGATGTTCCTAATTCTAATTAGTATCTATTTGTGTGTTCGCGCGTGCGCACTTTACAGTGGATTTTGCTGAGTTGCGGGATTCAAAAAATTTAAAAACCGAATTTCTTCGGGGGAGAGGGATAGAACTAATTAACTACGCGAAAGCTCTATTTAAACCCTGGAATCGTCTGAAAGAAAAAAACATGGGTCTATTAGATGGTTTCTTTATAATCAGACCTGACTTCATCAAAGTTACCAACGAAGCGAACCTGTTCAGATTCCTTAATATAAATGCTGCACAATTAATTATTTGGTGTTGTATGTCCTCATATTGTTGATAATTGAAATTTTAAAGGTATCAACTGAAAGTTCACATGGGAATTTATGTTTTTGGCGAACACAGTAAATATCGAGTACAAGTTTGATTCCAGAATAGGTGGAAACTGCGGAGGGAGTGACAATTTTCTGCCTGATAATGCCTTGAAAGGTTGTAAACGTCTAGCACGTTCAATACTGTAAATATATAGATAAGGTAATCCACATCCTGTTCTAGAATCCACATAAGGTGGGGTTCTGTCGTATTGCGTAATAAAAGCTATTTTTATACTAAAAAAGCTTTCAATTTGGTTGCAAAGTGGAGTACTTTCCATTCAGGCAGGCACATTTAATGACTTCAGTTGAAATATCATAAATGTAATTTAAAATTATTATAAATATTTTATAATTATTCAGCAAGAATGAATAAAAAATAAAATTAAAAGTAGAATACTTTTAAATTTTTTTTGAATTTTTTTCAAAAAATAAAATAAAATATGGAAGCATTCAAATTTTCTGATAAGTTACTTTTCAGTGGAATTATTTATTGACTCTTTATCGCTATCATCAATCACATTGGAGTATTCTCCATATTAATAGGTGAAGTAATTGACAGTTGGATTCGATGTGGTAGTTGTAGGTCTTCATCTCGAATTTCGATTTTCATCTAGAAAACGGATACCACACATATCACCTGAGATGTGGTGTGGGGTGGGGCGTCAGTGAAAGGAGTAGGGAATCAAAATGGAAACGATTATTGCTGTAGGGATTGCATTTAAAGAAATCGATAATCGACATGTAAACGACCGCAAAACGATTTCATTTTTCTTATTCATATTTTTTCAGGGTAGCTTTCCACTACCTATTAGATCACTTGTAGGAATACAAACATGATTTATAACAAGTTTTGAGGGTATCTGGAGAAAGAAAAATTGGTACCGATGTGGAAACATCAAAGGCACAGATAACAAGAACCTAAGTGATAAATCTTAGTGATTAATTGGCCATGCCATACTAAAGGAAGCAGGAGCAAAGTTATCGCCTACATTGGCTAATTAATGAGCTTAAAGGTTGGGGGGGGTCTATTCATCAGATTTCACTAGGGTTCCGTGTTGTATTGTCGGAGTTCTCTTTCCATAGTAATTTGGTTCGTAGCATCTGGTCAGTTGTTGATTAGCTGCTTTAGAAGTTGAGTTGTCCCGCACCATCCTTCAACGTCCGTGAGGTTATGTTCAAGCAACTTAATTGTCACCGGCTGTTGCATGTCCATGAGGTTCGTGACAGTATTACACCACACTTAACATTATTACATCGCATAGTTTCATCTTATAGACAGCGGTTTATAGCGGTGGTCAAGCGTGATATCTTGTAATGGCGACGCCATCTTTATTCCTGAGTATCTGCTTAAAGCCTAGAGTAAGTTTTGTGTAAAAATCTACTTTTGAATGACGGTGGTTACTGGAGCAGATGCTGATTATATTAGCGCTTCTTAAGACCCTATGGATAATTGGGGAAAAAATCATTTTAGTAGTCATCAGCGAATTCTCGTCTTACATGCAAAAGTCACAACAACTTTAACTCTACACTGCAATGTGTATATTTGCGTTAAGGTGTACTCCACCATTGGAAGCTGCATACGTTGCATACTAATGTTTCTTAATTCCCTGTTTCGCTTTCCTTTTCTAAATAAGCAGAGAAAATAGTCCAGAATGATTGGAAAGGACCTGAACGCAATTTAACGCTTGCAAAACCCTGAATGTTTGACAAACTGTATGCTAATCTCTCAGGGATCACAGCGCTCTTTGTAACTGAGATTACTACATTGGGGAAGGCGAGAACAGTAAATGATTCTCTCCATAGGCAGAAAATCTAAATCACGGCGCACAACAGAGGCGGTAATTGGCTGACTGCACAACCTCAGGCTGCTAGTAATGGCCCAACTCGACGACTTCTCTTGCTTTCCTTTTCTCCCCTATTCTCTTCCCCCTTCCCAATCTCTACCTTCTTCCTCCTGTCGTAGAGAATGGGCTTTATCAGATCAGCCATTATTTCACGCTCTCCGAACGCATTTTATGGCAGCGTTTCCGAAAATGAGATTTCAAGTAGGAAGGTGGGTCACCTTGATTGACAACAAGAGACCTAGAGCAAATAACACGGCGAACAATCCGTCGTTTTCTGAGGTTCGATCGTAGCGGTTAGCGACGACAAGAATGAAATGCGAACATCCTAAATTCCCTTTTCTGCTGATGCTTACTTCTGACTTTGTGAGCTAGCGCCGGCTTTTTTTTTTTTTATATATTTTTTTTATTCCCCCCCCCCCTTCTTTTCTCATCCTAGTTGTAAGTTCAATCAGCCAAGAAAAAAAATATAATCGTGGATTTTGGTAAGCTGCAAACTTTCTCAGGTTTGAACTTACTCGCATTTCAATCAATTGATGTACTTAATAACATTCGTTATTCTTCGTGTTGATTCTTGTTTTTATTGCTTTTGATATGCAGTAATATATTTCCCATTTTAACTTATCAGGTGTACGTATTTGCAGACGTGGCTTGTAACCATAGTTACGCGAATATAACAAAAAATGTGCATTTTAGATATAATCGTGACACCATATTTGTACCTTACATAGTGAAGATTTCAGTTTATTAGAGTGGTTATCTTTATATTCTTGGAAAAATAACAAAATTCTTGGTCACATTTCAATTAATTTGATTTACATTACAAGATCTCCCCCCCCCCCTCTGGTGCGTTGACAAGGAGTGTGAGTTTTCCTTTGCTATTATTCTAAACAGGTTGTTCTTTAGTTATACACCAAAGAAATCGAAATGGATGGAATTTAATAGTGTAGCGTCTTTCATCCTCTTATCCTCAATGGATTTTCCATTGTACATGTGTAGCCACGATATGATAAATCACTAATGGTAGGGTGTATGTGATATAGTGAAATGGATTGTACCTCAACGAAATGGAAACAGCCTTAGAATTAATGCTAAAATTGATCCTAATGGGTAGGATTCTATTACCTAATCATTTATCGCGAACAAGAGAGGTAGTTGTGTCTTGAAACAATGCCATTAAAGGGGCCAAACACAAACATATGCTCTCCACTGATAGAAGGAAAATAATGTTTGAACATCCAACATCACTCCTCTTTCTCCTCCTCCTGAAACGCATATGGAAATTGCGTGGGTGAGATTAATTGTTAATTCAGCATCATTTGTTCGTCTCAGCCCATCCCTGTGTATTTTCACAGCTGTTGAAATGTTTCGTTATTTGCATGTAAACGAGCGTCATTAGCGCATTGAAATCCAGTTACAAAAGATAACTTGGCGCCCATAGTAAAACAATACCAAGCACTTGTGCACCGATTACAGGAACAAGAGAAGAAAATGAAGATAAACCACATTCGTTGTGGAAATACGCATAAAGAATGCGATGTGATTACTAACCGACTAATAGCTATAGCGCACTTTGATATGACACTTCACAACCACAGCCCATGTAATTAATTTATAACACATCCCAACATTCTTGTTTAGGAGACACCTCGAATTGGAGTGGAGTTGTTACAAGTCTATATACAAATGCATGGGATTATTCATGAAATCTCTCTCTCTCTCTTCCCATTCCATAGCTTGTTCTCCAACAGACAATCTCTAATAAATATATACAAAACCCTAGTATAGTGTTGGATTTATGATTTAAAAAAAAAAATCATATGTAATATTTTAAATCAGTTTTGAAATTATTTTAAAATTTAAGTGTAAAAATTACCTGTGTATCCTTCAAATAAATTATAAATTGTTATACTTTACTAAGCAATAAGGATTTGACATTTTTCCTGAAGTGAAATAATAATAATAGCAATAATAATGTAATCAAAATATTATGACCCTTTTCATTTGTGACATACTTAATATAAGATGTAATTATCTGTTATCCAGTTTCACCTTTTTTTTTTTTTTTCTCGTGTTTATTGGTTATTCTTCAAAGGTGTTGATATTTTCAATTTTTTTTTAACCTAGTTTGATGGTTTTCCGTCTCCTTTCCGTAAAAAAAAAAAAAAGGAAAAGAAAAGAAGAAGATAACAGTTTGATGACATTCCACTTGAATACCAGTGGGAGTTCCTGATCTTGTCGGGTATTTCAGACAAATCAAAAAGTGCCGTCACTTTTTTTTTCTTTTCTTCGTTTGATTGTGCAGTCTTTTTTTTTTTTTTTTTTTTTTTTCCCTTACCAAGTTTTAAATGCAATCCTCCATCCATAACATATTCTGAACGAAATAAAAATTTCTCCGCACAGTCAAAATAAACGTATGAAAACTTAACTCTTTATAGTCTTTCTCTCTCTCGTTTATTTTGGTATCTTGAACGATCTATGGTTCTTAGTGTGTGTGTGTACACACACACACACACACAAATCGAAATCCTCAGCAAATTTTTCTTATTTCTTTAGCCAAAATACATTTGTTTTCATAATAATAGATCGAAAAGCTTGCAATTTCGAGACTAGTGTCTTGAATATTTGAGATACGTAAAATTCAATATCCATGTTATGTACAACAAAACTATATGTATGGAATAAAAAAAAAAAGGGGGGGGGTGATTTTTTTGAAAAGTCACGTAGGAAAGAATGAAGCATATGCTAATATTAATAACTATAACTGTAACGGGAAAGTGTGAAGGTCATATTAGCGAGTTATTTTATATATGTTGAACGTAACAGCAAGTGAGGGGGGGGGTAAGCCTGAAAAATATGACGAGATTACTTTAAATTGGCATTTTCGTAAACTGGCAATGAGGCGGAACCTATTTCACTACGTGTGATTTGTTAAGTCTCGTCGTTATCGATAGACTTGGAGATCCTTTCTGAAGCTCACTAGCATCGGGCCAGATATATCTACACTACAAATATTTCCACTCTTCGCACTGAACATTTTATTTATTAAATTCATATATAAATTTGAATTTAATGATATTATTTTAAATTGAACTGATGCTGATAAGGCTCTTCAAGCTAAAGATATTTCAAATATTTCTTTTTAGCTTTATGAATTTTCTCGTTTTTTTTTTTTTTTTTTTACTTCTCGTCCAAAGTTCCGTCAAAATGTGGTTTAATCTCTTACGAGTTCATTTATCTGATATAATTGGATGGATATTTGGGAGAAGAAGAGTCACCTGATAATGTCAATTCCGAAAGGATTGAGAGATCAAAATCACGAAAATAACTTTTCAACTAAACATCAGTTGATACTAACACTTTTATCCATAATAATGATGAGTCTTATGTATTCAAGATACCAAGTAATTTTATATAAACTTGGTTTATATAAAATGATGAATCGTATTCACTGACTTAAAATATAAATTTTTTAGAAGTTGAATCCCACCTTATTTATCGGACAGTGTCTTCGCCGCTCTCCAACCACCAGGCTGTTATGTTCGAATCCCACGGTGCGCATGGATGTTTGTAAATCTATAGGTGCGCGATCATCACCCTGCTTATTACAGGCTTGATGAAAACTTAAGGAAAAGTGACTTGAATGTGACTTCTACTGAATTCTTTAAGTCCATCAGTGGCATTACACTACTCAACAAAATACTTCAGGCTTACAAGATTATTTTACGCACTAGGATGATCTAAGTAGATGTTCATTGGCTTTCATGTTCAGTCTCTGGCTATCAGAAACTTTCCTTTTGGTCAAATAACAGCTTCTTCTTCTGCAGCTTCTCCCACTTAAGTGGGGTCACTGTTGATGATGAGTCTCATAACAGGTCAAATAACAGCTCAACTACTTAATTTTGCGTTGGCATTCCTGATATGAAACTGAGAGAAACAAGGGGATTTAGAGCTTACCGACTCACTCCCCCCTTTTCACATAGACGTTTAATCTCTGCAATTTGTATATTCTACAAATATTTTCATGGAAAATACTCATCTGAAACAACATCAATAATTCCCCCACTCTGTTTTCTAAACCCATTGGAACACGTACAGCCACCTCTCAACATCCCTTCACAGTACACCTTGAAACCCACAGAACAAGTTTCTTTTTCTCTTCCTTCATCCCTGCTACTGCTGCACTGTGGAACAATCTTCCCCCTGGGGTATTTCCCAAGGAATACAATATACAGGCTTTCAAATCGAATGTTAACAAGTTCCTCCTTTCCCATCCCACTACCCATATACGGTACTAAAGTACTATAGGTTGACCAGCCAACCTCTCGTATATTTTTTATGGGCCCAACATAAAAAAAAAAAATAAATTAGACAAATGTTTGTTTGTACGTCTACCCTTCCATATAAACCTTCGCTGTAAATTATAATTCATGAGTATTTTAAAACTAAAATTGTTAGTCGACTTATCTATGTTTTCAGTTCATATTTCAAAACATTGGCTATCTCACAAATATAAAGCTAATTAGAATTTGAAATTGCCAAGAGCGGACTGCTCGACCTAAATTCAAATTTGTTCGAAAGCCGTTAGTTTTCAGTTATAATTGAAAATCGAAGGATATTAAATAATAAAATTTGCTCTTATTTGCATTAGAATACTTTCCTCCTGGTGTTTTATTAAACAATTCTTTACAGTATCGTTAGCCTTACTGATGATAATGAAATTTTAAATATGTCGTTAATTTGCATTCAGTTTTATCGCCTTACATACGATACTTATTTTCTTTAGAGTAATTCACATTCAGTCGTAGTTTATTTTTTCTTTATGACCGAAATAATTCTTTAAATGCATTACTCAGTATTTCATGATAAAGGCAATACAATATCTGATGCATATGTGTAACTAAGTTATAAATACTTTGGTACATATTTTGTGCATATTTTAATATTTAAAGATTGTTGTTAGATACTCCCTTATCCTAGCTTACATATTTGACACGAGTTCGTGGTCTTATTTTATTCTCTCTTCGCTTCTTCCATCCCGCCCTCCACGTCTTCGTTTGTTACTTTAGTTGTTCTAGACGGTCTCTAGGGTGTCGTACCTCCTTCCAAGACTACTGTAGTTAGCGCTTTGCGCTAAAGCTATAAACAAGCTGGACCTACCTGCTTTCTGATAACTAGAATGAACTGTAAGGAAGACATGGTAGAGAGAGAGAGAGACACCTCTTCAGTTTCCCGACTGTTTTGTTGTTGTGAACTTCCTGCAGTGCTTTAAGGGGTAAATAAGTGATGCAGACTGTCCATAGTGTAATAAGATCCGTTGACATTTGAGTACTTTTTTTTTTTCCGGCTTAGATTGCGAGCGATGGCTGCGAAGCAGCCTATAAAATATGAATGTAAGATTAAAAGCAGAAAGGAAAGAGAAGAGCAGCATATATGTGATTTTTTCTTCTCCACTCAAGTACTAGGCACACTAAGGCAAACAGTATGAGTCGTAAATTTCTTCGAACCACTAGTAGCAGATGTGCGAGTAATAATAAAGTCAAAATAAGAGGAAGATCCAAACAAAAATTAAAAACTGATTAGGTTTATTGGGATACTGCTGTTGCAGCAATAGGAAAACCCAGCAGTTGAAAAGCACTAGAATACTAACTTCTTGCTAAAATTTTCTTTTTGATGCTGTGTACTTTGTTTGCTCTGATCTTTTTTTGTTATTATTCAAATTTAATGAGCCCAAATATTTCGATAAAAATAGTGAAAACTCAGGCGCAAGAGTCTAGAAATTGTAGGACTTATTTAAGTCTTGAAACTTTATTTAGTTTTACCAGAAAGATGTTTCGCAAGTAGCTTATAGTGTATATCGCCTTTTAATTTACAGCAATGATTTTCCACCATCGAAAAAGTATTACTTTAAAAGAGCAGGCAGACTTCCAAAGGGAAGTCTCCGCATTCTAATGCATTGTATCCCACTGACGATGGTGGGTACCATAAAATAAATAATTGAAAAAAAATATATAGAGAAAATTTAACTCCGATACGTATCGTATATTATATAATATATATATATATTATATAATCGAATAGCTATTCTGTGTGGACCGGATTCTTGGACAGTGAGAAGGATCATAAACAAAAATATAGATAGTTACAGTGAAGGTTTGAGAAGTGCGAAAAAACGTGCAAGAGGTCGTAGAAAGAAAGGAGAATATTAGAAGGAAGTTCAGTATGCATGCTATGCCATGCCGGAGAGAATATTTTTGACCAAAACAAGATGCAGAGAATGGAAGAAAGGATTCCCAGTCCATTGATCTAAAGCAGGAGTCGGCAACTGGCGACCCTCGGGCCACATGCGGCCCAAACGTGCATTTTTGGCGGTCCATGAAAGGTTAACTATATTTACACGGGACGTGGCCCGTATGATGAATTATTTAAATAATACATTTTATAATATGAATAATAAATTAAAAATAATTTTATACCCATACTTCGTGATATCGCCATGCAAATTGGCTCGAGTCAACCGTGTGAGTCATCATCAGGATTGGGGATAACAAAGGTGACTTCATCCGACGAAAACCGAGATTTTGGCTCACTTTTGCAGTTGCTTTCTGTCATACTTTATCTCGTAATCTCAAACTTTAAATATTTCTGTGTTTTTTAAGATTGATATAATAAAAATTGATAACTTAAGTATTTTTTTCACTCACTATTTTCTCTTAATTAAACGCTTGCGGCCCGATTATTAAAAATAAAAGTTGAATGTGGCCCGCAAGTCTGAAAAGGTTGCCGACCCTTGATCTAAAGGAATGAGAGATATGGAGAAGACATGACTAAGATGGTGGATTATGAAGTTGGAACAGACAATTAAATACCTTATTCAAGAAAAATGTGTAGTGTTCCACACTTTCTTTCTAACTCTTCCTCACCTCCGCACTTGAATTTTCAACTTAGCCTTTTTTGTAGTATTTAGTAGTTGTGTGGTCTTCTGTAGTTTAGACGTTTTAATTATTTTTTTTTTCTAGAAAATATCTCTACTCGAACCGAATTTGAATTCATTCCAGTTTAATTGATTATTTAGAATGTGTGTGTGTGTGCGCGCGCTTCTAAACTATCACTCTACCTTGTCATTCATCGCGGGAGCTTTGTTTTGAACTGGAGCGCAGCTTGATCACTGCATTCCGACATCACATAGAATTAATAGCAAAACATTCTCAAAGGGCTATTAGAGTGACGAAGAATTTTTTTTTTTTATCTTCATCAATTTATTTACATTGTTATAATTTTTTTAAAAAATTTTCTGCCCCTCCAATGAAAATGTCGCCATGACTTTCAATGCATTTAAATGGACGTAATCACATTTCATCTGTTGTATGCAAGGTCGCACTATACCAAGGGCTGGTAGTGATCGTGCTCGCTCAGCGAGAAGCCTACGTTGGCATGACAACGTGATTAGTATGCAATCGTCAGAGTAAGGCTGTGATTTGTTATCCTAACAACCACGCTGTCGGAATGCGATGAACTCTGCAGGCTAGGAAAACATTACCGCTCCGCATTCCGTCGCGTGCGAAATGTGTAATTAGTTTTACCGGGCATTCACGTGCTGTTCGATGATGGTTCGAATAACACTCCTCACTCACGTTGGGCTAGAGGTGTGAAGCTACCATCATTGTGCCAGTAATGTGTGCGTGTATGTGTGTTGCTCGCGCGCGTTCACATACATACTGTGGTTGCCAAAATGACCAGTGTGTACTATCAGGGGTCACCATAGGATTTGTAACCCTTATTTTTACTGGACTGGATTTGTTATTGTGAGGTATAGCAGGTGAGTGTCATGCTGGTCTCCAGAAATATTTGTCCGTTTCCAGATTGGTGTCACTATGATTCTGGACTATTAAGGCGCGCGTACACACATCCAACTTTCATTGGAATCGAAGTTTTTTCTTATAGCTTTAGAGTACTAAAATTTCCTGTCCTGTGGCTTACTTGGTTTGGTTTATTTACATTTCATATCCCTAGATAAGGCTTGTCCATAATTTACATATGGTTTTTTTTTTCACGTATTTTTAGATCCCTCATCCCTTTGTCACAAATTATAAAGCGTAATAAATTCCTTCAAAATTGCTTAAACTATAATCCTGCTTCTTTAATCAGAAGTTTCATAAAAAAAAAAAAAGCGAAGAATGTTATCTATAAGTAAATAAAATCAGCTAACGCCTTTTATTCCCTTGTAGGGAGTAGGCGAGGCCGTTTTAGCCTAATCTGACTGAGGGGAAAAGTTCTATCTGTTCTATAATATGAAATCAAATATTATAGTAGTTATTTAATAATAATCGCCTTCATCATCTTGTCTGTCCAAGGCAGGTTGAGGCTACCATGAAAAACAGCTTTCCAATCTAGTCTGATATGCAGTAGGCATGCTGTACACACCTCCAACCATTGTACTGTTTTATCCTTGATTCTTCCTATTATTGGAATCTAGTAGTTTGATCTCTTTATTGATTTTCTTTTGGTCCATACTGTTTCATTTCCCTCAAACACAAAGCCTCTCAATCCTTGTTCTTTCTTTTGTGTTATAACCCAAGTCTTTGCTCCATAAAGAACTACATTAGAATGAACATGCTAGTACTTACTTTATAATATATAAACATTAGTATTTATTATTAAATTAATGTTGAATATTAATATATGAATAAACATGAGAATTACTGAGTTAGAAGCTCGTCTAGGATCAGGACCGGTCCGAGAGTATCTGATGTCCCTAGGCAAAGAAAATTTAGGGGACCCTATACATTGCCTCTATACGCCTTCTTATTGTCTCTATAAGACTCCGGAGCGCCCCTAGGCGATTGCCTAGGTTTGCCTAATGATAAAACCGGCCCTGTCTAGGATGCGAGTAACCTTTAAATGCCTTTAAGCGAAGATGAGTTAGCTGGTCTCATCAGGAGGATTTTTCCCCTGGTGAAAACTCAGGTTTTTACTTCTGCAGTACAAAGTACCAGAACACACTTATTTAGACGTGATATTCCGACCTCCATAGTCTCAGTTGCTCTGGCCCTAATTCTAATACCCCCTGCTCATTTCTTGCACTGCGACACGAATCGAAGTGCGACTTTCCAATGAAATTCAACGTCACTGCCAACTAACCTAACCTATGTGTAGGTACTTGGAAAAGTTACAGCAGGTTCGTCAAAACGATCCAGTTTATTCTGGTGATACGATTTAATAATTTCCTTATGAATAAAGCAATAATTCGTAATTTCTTCTTATTATTGTAGTAGGTACACAGGGATTTTATTTTTGGGGTCAATTTTTGAATTTTCACCCTACTGTATAAGAAGCTTTGTAGGGTTTCTGAACTGTACATTCAGTGAAATTTGTCCAATGTTTCCTGTGTTATGTAATTTCAAAATAACAATAATCATTTTTCAAATATTTATTTCTCTTTAGTGCTTATCTTTCTATATAATAATAAAGAGTTTCGTCTGAAGTCGGCAACAAACGTAAGGTAATATTTCCATGGCAACAATAGATTCTGCTTTTATTGGTAAGATCGGTTCTATTCATTCTCGACGTTCTGCTTTTGGCCCAACCTATGACACGAATATTTAAGAGTTAATTCCACTTTTGGCTTAGTCAGGAATATCACCCTCCCCTTAGCGAACAGAAGAACTTGCCTCCAACCAATATTTTCACTGTAAGTTGAATCAAAAAAGAAGCCAAAACATGGGGAGAGGGAACTCCTTCTTTTAGTGGACCTTTGTTCTGCGAGATTAATTTTATACGACCTATCAAATCCTCTATCGTCACTAATCTATAATTCCTTCATGTATTCTCTCCCCGCCCCTCAACAACTGGTTGGAGAACAGAGGCTATTATATTATATTGGCTTCATAGCCCAAAATCGTTTTGGCTGTGATTCCAACCAGCAATCCTGTCAAGGCACTGTTGAGGGGAGCCTTTGGTAAGTCTTTCGAAATATATTTTACGAAAGACTTACCAGATAAATAAATAATTATTTACCAAATAAATATAATCATAAATAAACGCCATCTGCAACAGCCAATGCAGGCATTCCTTCATTATTTTGATTTTCGAGAACTGGATTAAACTTTCGCGTGTCTTCATGAAAATTCTGTTTATGGATGCTGTTTAATTGTATTGGGACCAGTATGACTAATTACTAATTAAAATAATGCACGTTAAGCCTTGAGTAACATATTATATTTCGTTTTGATAATATATTTTACGACACTATTGGGGAAATTGAATTGCAAAATATCATTCATTCTATCCAAATAACCGGATAATATCTTTTATTTATTCTTACGTTTTATATTTATATCCTTTTCGTATTTCCGTGGGTACGCCTAATTGCACTATTTGTCGCGAACTTTGATTCGATGAATTAAATATTCA
Organism: Typopeltis vanoorti; assembly: GCF_054136105.1. Classification (NCBI taxonomy): domain Eukaryota; kingdom Metazoa; phylum Arthropoda; class Arachnida; order Uropygi; family Thelyphonidae; genus Typopeltis; species Typopeltis vanoorti. The sequence goes on along the minus strand of NC_143562.1, from coordinate 52,989,557 downwards.
GTTAGAGGAACATGCTTGTGACACGACAGGAACTATCACTGTCGTATACTTCGTGTTGACCACCCCAGAATTCAAAGTGAATGGCAAAAATAATTAATCTTTCTTGGTTCATTAGCATTTTTCTGTTTTTCTCTCGTTATCTTTAGATAGTCATTTGATCTTTATATATTTCCGTATTGTATGAGGACCACCCTTCCGTGCATAACGGAAACATTTTGTGCAAAATTATTTCATTTTGGATGAGATATTACTGTGATGGTTAGATATGAAGTATGATTTTTAAAAAATTAAATTTCTCACGTGTACCTGTCTCCTCGTTCTTGAGAAGATTTAGGAATATTCAAGGTTTCATTTTATTTGACAACCAAAAATTCATATGCTCGATGATGAGTGATTTGAACTTGAAGGATATTTATTAAGCTGTGAAATCGTATCATAATTACGACTCTCATATCTTTAAGCAGACTCACTGATCAGATCTTTCCAACCAAAGACGTCGTCGATACCGGATCAAGACCAGTTTGGTCGATAGTGGAAGGATCATTCTTTTTTGGAGAGGAACTGATTGGTTGCCTGCCTGGTTAGCGTATCTGTTTTCCAGCCAAAAGGCTGCGGGTTCGAATCCTGCCATGGGCATCGGTGTTTGTGAAAATACTAGTGGTGGTCAGTAGATGGCATTGGTGTAGATGATGCGGTGGAGACGGAGAGTTGTAGAGTAGGTGCCCTCCCTTGATGAGTGTTTGGACTCCTTGGAGGTGTCAAGTAATAATAATTCCTACCTAAAAATGATTACCGTCAATTGAGTTGAGATGGTTAAAATCATAGCCAAAGCAACTAACCGTGTGAAGTCTGTATATGTCTATTAATTATATATGTTCTCCAACCGGTTTGTCTCTTTTGCAGAAGACGAACCCGAATGTGGCATTCACAAAATCGGATGTTGCATCATGGCAATCAAGCATATTCGGCCTTATTCCAATACTTCATTAACCACTTTATTTTCCTGACCTAGTACTGTCACTTAAACCCTCAAGTTGCTGTTCAAGGATTTGAGCTATTGTCGCCCATTCGAACGTCAGAAGCCATTGACATGTCTCTTCAATGAACGACCTGGTCTTCTTTTTCCTGATGGTTTATAATGAAGAACTTGTTTGGGTAGTCTTTCCATTTGCATTCTTTTAACATGCTCCACCCAGTTTTATTTATATTTCTTTATTTTTTATATTATCGGTTCCTGGTTTAATTTTTTCGTTTATTTTATGATCAAATACGATATATTTTACTGTTTTCTCATAAGTTTAATTTGAGTTGCTATTAATCTTTGCCGAATCTATCTCTTTCCATAATTAAAACCAGCAAAGAAAAGTGATTTGGTGAAGTGGATATCTTAAAATTAATCCCAGCAAAGGCCTTCTTTAAGAGCATCCATTAAAACAAAGAAGGGGAGGGAGAAGCGCCGTTGCTACGTTCAAGGGATGATAAGATTATTTTGAAAAGGACACAAATAATTTTTATTCGTAAAGACCTTTATCACCCTAGTACGCAATCAGCCGTGGGCAGGGCAAGGAAAGCGAAATAGTGTTGCGTAAATAGCATCCATATCACCCATTTAGTTTTTACCGATGCATGACGTCACATCCATCTTAGTCAAAAGCAAGAAAACTATACTTATACTATATATATATAGAGAGAGAGAGAAAAATAAATCTGAAGACTTGTTAATCACACCTCTTAGATAATTTTAGTTGTTTTCTACGAAAACGAACATTTTTCTTGTTGTTTCTCATTTCAAACGAATTGTTATCGTCCCATTTAGAATGATGGACAGTAATTACAACCCAGCTGGTTAAGAATCCTTCGCTGTACATTAGTTGGAATTGGAAGACACGCTGCCATTGGTCATTACTATTAAAGCAACGGTTAGGTTAATCCCTTTTATTTAGTTACGTCGAGAGCATCTACATCATTGGACTTACCCAGCACTTAAAAGCACACTACAGTCTGCATCTTAATGCTTTCATTGACTAATTTTAAGTAGTCTACAGTCTCGGAATTTAATGGGAAGAGTTTAAAAGCAGATGCTTTAGATAAAAGGAGAACTTGGGAATCATATTTCAGAAGTAATGAGACAAAAATAAGGATTTCGGAACTCATTTCTAAAGATTTTTATTATGGCACGCAAAGATAGTAAACTTTGCTTGAATATATAAAGTTAGATCTAATTATTAATAGGCTAGCTATTAAAAACTTTAGTCTGGGAATAATTGAATTACCCTTCTGTTTTTTTCGCCATAAAAACCTAAAAGCGCTGTTCGGTGTAATTAATGATTTATATCATTTTCAAGCTTGAATCTTTAGCGAAAGATTCCTTCCATGATAAACCAAACTGAGTCCTCTGATATCCTTTTCTATATCGGAACTACGATAACACATTAAATTTTCATACATTTGAGTACTTCAATGCATGTATTTTGTTAGTTTTATTCTGCCAAAATACACTGCAAGGATAATTATCTTCTCACTTTAAAAAAAAAAAAAAAAAAAAAAAAAAAAAAACTTTTTGTATGATAAACTACACCAGTTGCCACCCAGTGGTAGAATCATTTCCTTTTTAGAAAACAGGCCAAACATCTCTTCCACAATTTTTCTTGCTTCATTAAGCCTTTGTTATGAAGTTTCCATGCTGTGATCTCATCTGAAGTTTCCTGCCTGCAGCATATCACACGATGTTAGAATCGCTAATGGTTCTATGGAGAAATTGAATGCCTTGTGATAATTTTTTGGGTGAACTGAATTTCGATGCTCTACAATAGCGTTATTTATAAACATAGGCAATGTCTTCTTTCCTTAAAAATTGCACCGATGCTGATGTTTAAAAGGCCCTGCCCCGTGAAAATGGTCGATAAAGTAGATGAAACATGTTGGGAATTTATTTACTGAACACATGTGATCCCCATTCATCTCTTTCTGTATATGCTATCCCTGAATCAAGCTTCTGTAGTGTTACCAACGTGTAACCAATGTTTATTTCGAGAACTGAGCAAAAATAAATCTTTGCATTCTCTCATTTCTCCGTAATACTTAAATCTGCTCATCCTTATTACAGAAAACCTAGAAATATTTTAATTTTTGCAAGAACAGTAACATCCGGTGTTTGTCTACGTGTTAAGTTATAGTTGCATACAATATAGGGGAAAGTATTCCTGTCTTATCAATTAAGAAAAATACCTAATTATACTTTAGCTCTTTCATATACTTTGCCTACTAGTAAGACGACACTTGTCTTATGTTTTCTTTCGCATCTTTACATAAACTTTTTATAGCTTGTACTAAATATACTAGATATTCTTGTGTTTTCGTCGTAGTCATATTTTTTTCTAATGATCTGTAAATGTTAAATGCATCGCTAGATTAAATTCTCGTCTATTTTTCAATACACGAGAATGTGTTAAGACAAAATAATCTTCGCATGATCTTCCCTGCCCCAGACTGCTGTAAGGTGTTTGCATATTTCTAAACCGTTTATGCAGAAGCTTAGAATAAGAATTTTAATATGTGTTTCATAAGCTTATTATACTATAATTTCCAGTTATCTTTATCCTCTTTCTTTTGACCAATCTGATTATGCGTTACATTTCTTCCAAAAGTTATTTATGATAGGAATCTTTGATATGAATATTTCCGATCATAATTTCAATGCTCTATATTTATACTATTCAGTTGGGTAATAAATTAGCTGAGCTAGACATTAACCAAGGAATAAGACTCGGAAATTATAAAGATATGGGAAACAACGATAAAACGAGGTATCCAGTTAACAAAATCTATTATTAATACAGCTCTATACAGATATGTCTATAAATAAAAAATAATAAATAATAAATGAAATTTGTGGAACAATTCTAAGCTAGCTGCTAGGTAATTCTAAGTTAAGAGATGAATTTGATCGCCCGGTGAGAGATAATCACCCCTCTCATTGGAGGCCAGAAGTGGCTTGACAAAGTTCCATGTTTTTTCTCTAGAGCATGGTTGCCGAACTATGTAAAAAAAGAAGAAGAAATAATAATGGGGGGATGGGAATCCTTAGCCCGCCCACAGTACGAATGTACTATAATTTTACTAATAACACTTTTGTGGGCGGGAACCAGATGAAAAAAAAAAAAAAAAGCACGTTCAATAATAAAACATAATGAAAAATCCAGCGTAGTTTTTATAAAATAATGGCCGCTCCCAGTCTATTATATGGGTCGGAGATGTGAACATTTTAAAAGAAAGAGCGAAATAAAATATTGGCAGTGGAAATGAAATTTTAAAGAATAGTTAAAAGATGCATAAAATGAGATCATATCAAAATGATGATGTCAGAAGAGAATTATCTAGAGTTTAAAGGAAAAGAGCAATACACGGAAAGAGCATTTATATAGGATGGATAGATATTGAACCAAATAAATATAAATCGAACTGAGTTGAGTGAGAGAGAGAGAATCAATTGAAAATGGAAAAATGCTCTCTACCCGAAACGAATTTCTTCGAATTCATATTGTCGATCTCATTAAAGTTTATGGATTAGTTCTCCCACTTTACATTTTTTATATTTTCATTTTTATTATAATGCACAATGAAAACCTATTCGTAAAATGCTTTGATATATTATGTATACCATTATTGGTACATTTCCCCCCACTTTATTTTAAATATCTGCTTCTATAGCTAAGAGATTATATATTAACATGGTTCGATCGCCAACGAAAACCATAATGAGATATTGTGGATCATAATAACTTTCTGAAATTATGATGCGAGCCCTCATAGATTACCGTTTTCTTTTTTTCCCCTCCTTGTATGACTGATATAACAGCAAAGATTGAAGTGACAGTTCGTGTTCGAAGCATTGCACTCTTCCCTCCCCTATTCCCCCATAAATTATTGATGTCTTGGGTCCACGCATTCCACTAACACATTCAATAATAAAGTATAGCAGCATATTATGCATTGCACAGGGGAGTAAAGGAGGCTTGGGAATGGAACTTTGCCTTTGATGCATGATGTCAGATCTATTGCTAGAAACATTGCCGCGAAATGGAGTAGGGACGTTTTCGAAAATGACCCAAAATGTGTTTCGTGCCGATGTCAAAGTGTACCTTACATGCCGTTTATTTGGAAACACGTATTTCTGTTCTAGTGTAATGATGCGTAGATATAGTGGGCTTGTTTTTATGACTAAAGACCTCCTCCTATTGTACGAAACTGTTGCAAATGGTAGGTCGCTTACAAATATTTGGAATCAGTGTTTTTCCGTTAGCTCGTCGAATGTATTAGCAAGATGGGGGGGGGGGAGATAGGAGGGAAAGCTTCGTTTAAAGTACTGTCTGCAAGTTATTTATTTATCAGTTCTCTTTTTGCTTTGTTGGAGATCGTATTGCTAGAAGCACGACAGAACTTTATTTTTATTAAGTATAGTGAAGAGGGGGAAATGTCTTAAAATCTCCATGGCAACAGAAGTTACTCTTGTGTCAATTGCCAAAAAAAAAAAATAAACAGCCAGTGCGTGGATTGGAAAGGATTGTCCTGGACTTTCAGAATAAGAAGAGTGGGAGAAAAAAGTACATAGTGACACTTTTAATTTTTAGTGTACATCTTAAGGCGCTAGCATTAATTTCGACATGCTCAACAACAATAAACTGTCGGAATGATAGATTGCTGTGTGGCTTAATTTGAAGATAGAGCTAAGTCTCATCATAACCACTAAGTGAATTATAACTGTTCACTTGGCTGATTTATGTACTTGTGTGAAATCTGATGTCCTGTTGATACGTCAAAAGCACCACGTACACGATAATCGAGTGCAATCACGAATAGATCACGAGTGCCGTCAGGTTCCATTAATACTGTATTGGTCTTGTCGAGTTCTGAAGAGGGTCGATTTTCTTTTCCTCCCCCTTTCCTCCCTCCTGGCAGCAGTTGCCAAGCCCCCAAAATTCGGTTGAACCTTAAATGACACGGCAGAGTACAAAGAAGAAATTCTTCTCTTTTGACTAGCACTACCCTCTTAAGTTATTATTATAATCATACCATCAATCATGGAGCTGGCATCTTGCCACGACATCCAGTACGGACCTCTGATGGGCTGTGCCTGCAGGAATGTTAATTTGATAAAGACAAGCGCCGTGGTTTTTCCGCTTCGTCATACTATGTAAACGGCTTCCTTAGAAACTCATCCTCACACGTGGCAAAGATAATGATTCATATTACTTTTTTTTTTTTTTTATCTCCACCCCCGATATTTTCCTTTTTCTATAACGAAGTAAAATGGTCAAAAGCCTTTGCACATAATGGATTCATCTAAATCGTACAGTAGAATATCCGGCGTGCAAATTGTATCAACCATGGATTGCCAATTAAATACATACCGTTCAGTTTGCATTGATGTAAATTATTAATGGCATTGATAATGGCTTCCGTTAGACATTTATACCATTAACATACGGGAACTTTGGAGAATCGATGGTTGGCAGTGTTTGCAACCTTTTCTCTGATATGATTGTGTTATCTTTGCCAAGCGTTTTCACATGTATCTTATAGCGTGCTAATTTCTTTGAGTTTGATACCACGAGTGATCTACTTTATCGATTCTCTTAATGTTTTCCGACCAGGTCGAAATCTGATTAGACCTTTTGCTTGCTTTTATGGCATCTTATACTTCATTATTATTATTATTTTGTTCAAGTCTCGAGCGACATTATCCTTTCTTATCTGAACACCGGTCTCAGAAATAGCGTCATAGGGAAACATTGATAACGATACACTTAACGTACTATATATAATTAGAATTTGGATTCTTTTTATTCGTTCTCTCATTTTGGAAATTTTTTTTTTTAATCTTGCTAATGACTTTTTTTTTTTCTTTTTCTTTTTTTTATAACAAAAACACCCTTGTGAATTTCGGTTGGTATCTCAGCAACCAGTTTCAGCGAAACGATACAGATTGAGAGGAAAAGTTGTAATGAATTTGTAATATATTACGGTTTTGAAATACAGTGGTACAGGATCACAGAATTGCGAGAGAGACGAAAAGGATTTCTTTTTGTTTTAAATCAGCTCCTTTACATTTCAAGAGTTGATATTGAAAGAAAGCAGTAGAACTTCGTTCTTCCAAAAACGTAGTACATTATTTGGACTCTAAAAATCAAGGAGACTTTTTCAAGTGATTTTTCAGAATGATTTTGAAATTAATTTAAATTCGTTCCCCCCTTCCCCTCTATTTACATTTTTATAGTAAAAGTTAGGAATAAAAATGCAATAATTTTGTTTACAAACTTGTAACAAGATTAATTTGGTTTTGTAAAATTGTAGAAAATTAATCGAAATATTCACTTTCCCTTTTAACCACTCTGGAGGACAAGTTGTGATCAGTTAATCTTCTTATTATTATTACTAACGCATTAAACATCCATTTGATAGATTTCCTCCCCCCCCCCCAATCAAACTCGTTGAATTTTTTGTTGGAAAAAAAAATATATATAAAAAAGAAGGAAATTGAAATCTTTCCAGATGTATTTTTATTAAATGAAAACAAATTGCAGGTGTTCCTTTCAGAACGCTACAAAAACAGCAAGGCATTTCAGAAATTTTTTTTAATTTTTTTTTTTTTTTTTGAAAAAAAAAAAAAAAAAACTCGGAGTGATTTTTACGTTAAAAAGTTTGCGTTTTTAATTTCTAAATAATGTTATTATGTGAACAACGGTAGAATCGGATTCCAAAATAAATAACTTTCGTTAAAATTAGTGGTATTATCAGAAAGAAAAAAATGACTAATCCTCTTTATGAAGAATTGGTATTCTGTGAATTTTATTCGCGGTGCTCAAGACTATTAGTCATAAGTTGGTAAAGATATTATGAGTCTTGGATATATTTTTGAATTTTGTGGTGGCGCCATAATTTTTACTGTCATTTGAACTTAGTAAAGAAATTTCCCAGCGAAAAGGCGATTTCCGCTACTGTATTCAGGAAGATATCAGCTGCCTAGAAGATGCCGTTGGACCTCCAGTAGGAATGAAGTCTATTGTATGAATCTGTAATTGGTCTACTTGTTCATTATTCATTTATTTATTATTTTTTTTAATTTCCTCCGTCTTCTATATTCTTACGCCCTGAAGATTTTTTTTCAGCTAATAACTAAAAGGTGCTTTTGTCATGTTTGGGGCTTGATTTTCTGAAAGTGCCTTTCATTTTCCATGGAAGAGAATGCGCTGTTGCACTGTGCTCTGCTTTCTTCACATCTTCGAAAGAATTCTCCAGACTGATTTAATTCACAATACGCAATAATGAGCGCTGGAAGCATCATAATTAATTCGACATTTTATTTCTAGTTGAGTTAGTATTTTATTTTACCTTTTCTGTGCTGTCGAAGCATGATTAACCTACGCTGGTGAAACATCCTAGGACACCAATGAATAGCAATATTGTATCTAATTAATGTACACGATTGGTTAATTTGGGTCATTGTGTTTTCGAGTGTTTTATACAGCTGGTTGAGCAGTAAGAAAGTCCTTAATTACTTTCAACTTGCGTAAGATGTCCCTGTTTCTGCATCCTGTTTTTTTTTTTTTTTAAACCCATCGAGTAGCCGTCTTTGATCTCCATCTTTGATAGCGTTTTTTTTTCTTTCCTTTTCTTTCTTTTTTTTTTTTTTTTTTTTTCCAGCAAGGCCAAGTTCTTTATATGCTTTACGAAAATATGCAGAAGACAATATTAGTACTGCGATGCTTTTGTCTGCTCCTTGTGTCGTGGGATAAGACTAGTAAGTCTTTCTTTTCATTGACTAGTAGTGCTTTATTATTAATAATTTCATCGAATGAACCTCGTTTCAACTGCATTTGGAATTCACCGGAGTAGAATCCAGAGTTTAATCTCAGCTCTGTCATGCAGTATTGCCTCTTCCTTGTGGGAAATGGACAGTGGACAAAATAAAATAAAATTGTAGCTAAGTTCGCGTAGGGTTCTTAGAGACCATAGCTCAACGTGCGAGAAATGAGTACTAGATAAAAAGCCCGCATTTTTACTCGTTCTTCTAACGAATGGTTTTTCCAATTATATATATATATGGCAAAACCTGAAACTTCAGGATTATAAAGTGAAGTGAAGTTTTTCAGCTTCCTAAGATGCATTAAAGTGTTTACGTACCTTCGATTTGCAGATTTGGTTAACCGAAAGGTAATTTAGTTCTTCAGAGAACGGGGTGAAGGTGCTAGATTCGCTTAAAAAGGCTTGAAGGGACATCTTTGAATCCCATCAAGAAGGATTGTAAACCTGTTAACTTTTGGTACCATGGTAAATAGTTTCACGCCTGGTGACGAAAATCGCATGCCACTTAAATCAGGTGTATCGAACCCACGGTATGTTGGGTGGAGAGCTGTGTCACTATCCACTTGGCCGGCCAGGCTGGCAAGCGCTCCATGTCTCGTCTCTAGAGGCCGGATTTTTCTGATTATCTAACCCTTTGCTTGTTATAGGATGCTAACTTTTCGTGAGTGTGAGGAACCTAAAAATAATAAGTAATAACCCAATTGCATTTTCAGTAAAATCGAGCTTTTCGTTTACGGGAGGGGTGGGTGGGGGCTCCCTCAAAACTCGAACACAAGTGTTCTACATAGGACTAAAAGGCAGGAATCGATATCCTTCGCAGAATAATAATGATGTACAAATATTTCAAGTCAATCAAATTCATAGAAATGACATTACATGTAGCTGTATCCCGATATGCAAAAGCATTTGTCTTATTTTTGTTATTTATAGACACTTGTTTAAATGTTTTTTATTTTTTTATATTTTTTCCAGAATTGCTAGTGTTATTGTCACCCGTTTTGGTATCTACAGATTTGGGAGAGTGCGGGGGGGGGGGGTCAGCATATATCAAAAAAAGTCTTATCTAGCACAAGTCTGCAAGTTTAGGGAACATGATTTTATACAAACATCTTTAGAAGCGTATTTGGTAAAATCTTAGTTAATGAAAGATAATCCGCAGCAAAATTGGCGGAGTCCTGAAAAGTACTATATCAGGATGTCTCGGGAAAATTCTTGAGTTACGATGATATCTGTTGACTGAAGTGATAAGAATTTAACAGACAAGATAAATCTCCAAGAGAGACACAGAATTCGAACAAGCGGCATGAGTCGGTTTTGAAATCTAAACAGATGAATAATGTAAGTAAGCTTTTCCAATTTTGGTTCACTCTTTAAAAATGGATATAGAGGTTCAAATTGATTTGACTACTGAATCGGGGCGAAAACTGAAAATAATAAGTTACTTGTTTCCTTTATCAAGCGATTGTGACTTTGAGTTTTTGTTTTATTTATTATCCATTACAGTATAACTAATACTTATTTGTGTACAGGTAACCCTCGTATAACGCGGATGTTAGGTTCCTCAGAAATGCCGCATTATATAAATCGCGTTATGCGAAACTCAGATCACATAGAAAAAGTAGGGTTATGTTCCGAAATCGTTTTTTTTTTTTTTAATTATATAAACAACGATGACATATCCAACAAAAATATTTTTTTTTAAAATTTAATTCAGGTAATTCATGTAAGTTAAGAAAACATATAAACTATGAAACAAATACATGGCATAAAATTATAAAAATTACAAATTGTACGTAAACTTCATTGCACATAATGCAGAATTGTTTTAGGCAAAATAAAATAAGCTGCATATTTTAATCATCATCGCCGTCTTCAAAACTAACATTTCATAGATGTTCTTTATTTACGAGTGGCCAGACGCCGTCATCACTTGAAATCTCTTGGACATCATTTGTATAATTCTCATTGCATACTTCGGCTGGTTTAGTTATTAAGAAGTCAGTCACCACGTGTCTTGAGGGAATGTGCCAGAGAGTTAACAACAGCTTTTGTATATCTTTTCAACATGAGTCTCTCACTGGGTCAAGTTCCAAAAGAGTGGAAAGAAGGTAAAATTGTTCCAATTCATAAGGGAGGTGATAAGAGTAAGGCTTTGAATTATAGACCAGTCTGTGTGTCTGGAGTTGTGGTCAAGGTATTAGAGAAGTTAGTTAGGAATAAAGTTCAGAATTGGGTTGACAACAGAAAAATACTCTTTGGTGGCCAGCATGGATTTACTAAAGGAAAATCATGCTTTAGCAACCTGCTTACTTTTTATAATAAAGTGACAAATGCGTTGGATAAGGGTATTGCATATACAGTGGTATATTTAGATTTTGCAAAGGCGTTTGATAAATTGCCACATGACAAGCTGGTAATTAATTTGGAACGGATGGGGCTGAACAGTAGATTGGTTCACTGGATTGGAGATTGGTTGTCTGATAGGTATCAGCGAGTTGTCTATGGAGGAGCGATATCCCAGAAGAGGAAAGTTACTAGTGGTGTACCTCAAGGGTCTGTTTTGGGTCCATTGCTGTTTAATTTGTGTGTAAATGATATCTGGAGAGGTCTGAATGGTGATGTGCAGTTGTTTGCAGATGATGCAAAGTTGGGCAGAGCTATCAGGAGTAGTGTGGATGCTGTAGTTTTGCAAGAGGACTTGAATACACTGTTTGAATGGGTAAATAAGTGGGGATGTCAATTCAATGTCTCAAAGTGTAAGGTTTTGAAATTTGGGAAGCAGAGATGGGATGTAAAGTACACAATCGGTGCGAATATCTTGGAAGAGGTAGAGGAAATGAGAGATCTGGGAGTGATTGTAGACAAGGACCTAAAATTTCGGGGACATGTTACTAAAATAGTGAAGACAACACAGCGGATAATGGGAATGATGCGGAGGACATTGACTTGTAGAAGTAAGGATGTTATGGTTCCTTTGTATAAGGCTTTGATCAGGCCACATATGGATTACTGTGCACAGATCTGGTCACCTGGTTTTCAAAAAGATGAAATTGCGTTGGAAAAAGTTCAGAGGCGATTGACTAAGTGGTTTCTGGTCTCTGGAATGTAGAGTATGAAGACAGATTGACAAAATGCAATTTGCAGAAATTTATGGATAGAAGGAGGAGGGGGGGATATGATTGAGACATATAAGCTGTTGAGTGGTTATTACCAGATTAACGTCGGGGAGGTTTTGCACAGAATGGGTGAGGATAGCAGGAGAACAAGAGGTCATTCCTGGAAGCTGTATAAGGAGGGTGTGAGCAAGGGAGTGAGGAGTAGGTTTTTTGCATGGAGAGTAGTGAGTGATTGGAATGCTTTGCCCGAGAGTGTGGTGTGTGCAGAGACAGTGAATATATTTAAGGCACAGTACGATAAACTGTGTGTATAACAGTGGACCTCCCACGATGAGTCTTTGACTCCATGGAGGTTTTTATAATAATAATAATAATAATAATAATAATAAGACCTTGCTTACCACTATGGCGCAATTTTTTTTTATTAAGTTCATAATATGGAGCTAAACAAATATCCAATTGTCTCGTGAATTTTCTAGAGCGCTCCATTAAGGGATCATTATCCGTAAAATAACCGCCTAACTTTCTTGCCAAGTCCAATCCTTCTGCTAATTTCTTTAAACTGAATTCTTTAACGGATTCATCACAATCAGAATCTTCGGCAGAACTTTCCCTGCCATTTGGTTCGACGTCATCTATTAACTGTACCAGTTCCTCCTAATTTAAATCTATTTCTCCATCAATTCACTAATTTCGTTTTCAACCATATCGCAAAAGCCCTCTAAATGGCAATTAGTATAAAAATTAATTTTTTACATTAAAAAAAGAATTACATATTAATTATGTATATAACTCACCAGAAAAATTCAGCTTGAGATTAACACACTTATTTTTAATGTGCTTTCCCAGCAAAAAACGAAGACAATTTTCAACCATGAACACTTTATATGGTAAGCAATTGACATACAAAAGGGTATTTCCCCTAATATAAATTCGCTACTTATAACTACAGGACGATACGGGCAGACGCAAATTTAACGAAGATAAAATTTGATTTTTAAGTCGCGCGGTGAAAAATACATGAACAGATAAAGGGTTACTACAATTTGTAGACCGTGTTATATCGAAACCGCGTTATACGGGAGGGACCTGTATTTTCAACTCGGCGTTACTCACCGCGCTTAAGTGTAAATACAGATGGCAGTTAAATCGGAAATATAAATTTATTATATGAAGCATCGTATTCCAGAAACTAGTCCTGTACTGTGAATCTATAAAAACGCATTGACATAGTTTTCCTCAGTCTTTTGCAATTCATTCTGCGTTTTATTCATTCCGGCGATGATATAACATATTTCCTGTTTTATTTTCATTGACACACACACACACACACACGCGCGCGCGCTCTAGGTTGCTTCTTAAAAATGGCAAATTTGAAGTGTCTTGAATTTCGTATGAGACATCTGCTCGTTGCTTTCGCAATAATAAGGGAGAAAAACCCCCTGAAAATTTGAAACTGTTCAGCGTATATTTAGGGATCGCGACGGTTAATTTTTAACATCGCTCCCAATAAAATTATGTTTCTCGGCGAAGCAGTATCAGCGAGAGCTGTTGTGTTTTTTTTTTTTTTTTCATCCGTCACACTCGTTTTGAAGCTGAAATGGTCCAAGACCGTCCATGATTTTTTGGACTCTCTTGAACAGAAATATTTTTGGGCCTGTGTCAGGTCCCGTTGAGAGAAGTACTACAGATTCCAGAAATATTTCAAGAATATGGTCACAGTAAGGCAACCGCACCAGGTCTGTATCCATATTTTGTTCGAAATGGATGCAGGCTCCATTTTATCGACCTATTGTGTTGGAGGAGGTACTGTGACCAGGTTAAATGCATGCGTCACGGATATCCCATTCAACTACTGTTCGTTCGCCTGTTTCAGCCAAGAGTTTCAGAACACCAAGCAATTGATCAACTCCTTCACCTGAAATGAGAATCAGAAGGCAGTAAACGATTTCTTTTTCTGAAATACCCTTCAGATTACTATCCCAGTGAATGGTTAAAAAAAGATATCTGCTTTAAATTCTGCTTTTAGGCCTCCGGCAATTTTCTTTCTACTTTTTATACGCTGTCAGCAAGAGGAGCGGCTGACGTTGTAGTCTGTGGAATCGTGATCTAGGTTCTTAATTGACGGGATTAGTACCATCGCTTCTTTCCGATCACTAAGTTTGACAACGTCAAGGTTAGCCTTAAACTATCATCAACAATAATTTTTCTTCCACGTTTCGACCGTGATTCCGAAGTTGATGGCTTGACTTGTTCATTACAAGAATTGTTTCTCTCACTTTCAGATGACGATGACGTCAAAGTGGCTTGTTGAAAGCGGTTAATCTTCTCTTCTCTTTCTCTCTTCTACAGCTTCTTTCTTCGTCTGGAATTTTTGTCATGTCCAAGGCATAGCATAGGCTATGTCAAAGAGTTCTTCGAGACTTTTTTTCCATTCATTTTCCTTCTTCATGAACACCTCCGAATTCTTCGCGTTGTTCTTGCTCTTTCCAAGATTTTCCCACGAGGATGGAAAAATCTTGGAAGTCTTTTCCAACTTCTTAAGTATTCTTGCCTTATCCCTAATCGCCATAATATCCTCAGCTGTGAAATGGGTCGCCTCTGTTGTTGTTTGTTTAATTGCCTTTTTATAATGAAATAACAACGCCATAACTTCTTTTTATAGAAAGGAGTTTTGAGTAAGGCAACGTGACTGACTCGTGTTCAATACGTCATATTTTCGTTGCCTTCTGGATAGCAGTGCTGCTTGCCATTTTTATAATGTAACTGAAGACAACGTTCTGTTATGATTATGTGAAATCTTGCAGAGAAAAAACAGCTTGAAAATTCAAGATTAGACGCGTTAAAACATGTTCAAGTTGTAAACATGCACGTCGTAGTTCCCTCTTATTATGCTATTGGTCGCAAACGTTGACGTCATCGCTACCTCTGAACATTCAATGAATTTGTTTAAAAATTTTACTGATTTTTTTTTTTTACTTATTATATAGAACAAAATGAAAGGATGCCGCATAGAAGGAAACTAAACTTCGAAAATAAGGAGCACCGTAATATACATACACGGAAACAAAACGAATGAAACTATAAAGGTAGAATAAGAAGTAAAGTAAGAATCCAATTAAAGTTTCTGTAATTAAACATGAATAAAGTTTGTAAATTTATATATATACAGAGAACAGGCAAATCATGTAGCATCAGTTGTGTTTTCATCTATATTAAAATGAGTAATTATTTTAATATAGATGATATAATTAAACGAACGTTGAAAAGTACGTTTAAGAAGACTGCTCCCGTTCCATTTCGTAATTGCACCAGAACTACTAATGGTTTTCTAAATATGAAATAGTTGGAAAATGTAAAGTAGAATGTTGGATTGTTTTAAATATTTTAGTCATTAATTAATTTTACTTGACTGTTTATACGGATTTCATTCTGAACATTTGTAGTTATTTATGATCATATGCTAAAGCAATTAAGGCTATAGTATATCTGTTAATTAGACATGTACTCCTACAGCTGGGAATAAAACAGTTTTTAGCAGAGAAAAAGAGAGTGAAAAAAAAAAACATTGCCCCAAAATGCAGTAGCGTGAATAAATTTGAAATTTTTTCTCTCTTCAATGTAACTGCGTGGTTCGGTTCGAAATCGTATTATTAAGAGGGAGACACCTCCCCTTACCCCCCCCCCTCCCCCCACACACAGAGTGTCAGGGACTCATTGAGGGAGGCCACATATCACACGAAACCAGCTGTCATATTAAAACAAAATATTATGAAAAAATATTCGTAATATTTTGCTTTAATACTATAAAGTACATTCATTATCTTGTAAAATCGAGTTATACCTCGAATACAAAGTTTCTGGGTTTGATAAACAGAAATACGGATGCAGGTTAAAAATTGTCAACAGAGAAAACAGTACTGGCCGTGTAGAATGAATAAATAAATGAAAATTATAAAAATGGCTGAATAACAGAAAAAAAATGGTATTTAAATACGAACCGTGCAATTCAAAAAAAAATTTATTTTTAATTGGATGATAAGCTAACCTTATAGAACACTGAGCGTTTTCTACATTTAGTCGTTAGTTTCTTTTATGATTAGTGCAAATTTATTGGTGATACGTCAGTATATTATATAAAACCGATTCATGAAACTTATCTTAACCAAATAATACACATTCTTTGTTTATTGAATGTTGTGATTTTAATAGTATGTAGTGTTTATATTGGCTTGAACAAATGGATCATCATGGTCATAACCAACTCTGCTGCTGCTGTCCTTCTATTTGTTTCTTTCATTCTAACTATATTGAACTAATGAACTTATCACCCTTCTAGGTGTTTATAAAACACTAAAATCTCTTTAAAAAGAAGCAGATTATTTAACTGCTTGTTACCAACCGAGAAACTATAATTTTTTAGCCATTTTCTAACGTTTTTCCTGGTCTTAGTTTTAATTTTAAACCTGATGTTTAACATTGAAAGGGAGGAGATAAAATTTCCAAATGATTGTCCTCTATAAAATACAGCAATTATCAACAATAATTGCTGTATTGTTGATAATGTCGAAAATCAAGTGTTTATCTAAAGAAAAATACAACTTCTTAATCATACAAATTCAATAATTATTTCATTTCACGTCTTCTCAAACCACTGTGGATAGATTTGTAATTTTCGATTAATGAGCTTTGCACTGGATATCATTTATATGTAGTGGCATTTTGACTAACAAAAAATTGTGACTTTAACATTGTAATATCTGCCGTAAAGCGCTAGAAAAGTCGAACATACTAAATCAGTGTCTTGCTGTTTTGTATATGTGAACACTACGTGGATAAAGAAAACGGTATGTATATATATGATTTATCGAAAATTATTCATTGAACTTGGAACCACGATTAATTGTTTCGGTAATTCATGTTAGGCAGAACTTTTTTTTTTTTTTTTTTTTTTGAGGACTTGTTTACAAAATAGAACACGAATGTGGGCTACCTATATGTTAAGGTGCCGTATTCGTTACTTGCATGCGTTATTTACTTTAAATGAATTTGACATCTCAACTTGCGTGCCTTAGTTACGTGATGGCGTTAACTCTTCGGCTTCTGTTCATTTCACGCGCATCCGTTTAATACTTGGATTTCAAGCTTCTCTTTTAAAGCGATTCTCCCAGCGAAATAGAAACCATATCTTCTGAACATGTCTCCTCACTCTTTGGTTGTATCAGATAGAAGCCTTCTATTCGAATACATTGTGTGACGATAACTACCAACCCAGTATTTCTTCCCTCACTGATGGCCCTTCGGGAATAAACGTCTGTAAATGTCTCGAGACTGTATTCAGCGAAGGCTGATTAGGAATTGTAGGTAAAGATATCAACAGTCTTACGAATCCTCGTTATCGACAAGGATCTGCTAACATCAACTGTACTTAGGTACGAAGGCTCTTCTCGACTCGTAGACACAAATCCATTTCCTTGGCAACCATTGAACTTTCTCTTGCCATCTACAGTAGTAGAATATTTCAGAATGCTCTTTATGATTCTCACTCACTGTCGTTTGTGTACTTGATGCTACTGGAAAAGTCACCCGCGACAAACCTAATCCGTAGATAGTTACAAGTGATTTATCCATCGAACATGTCAGTAACGATTTGTTGTTTCTTTGTTCCGTAGCAACATTATTTACTTTTTATATATTTACATATTATCTGGAATTATTATTATTGCTAATATACATCAATAATAATAGTTATACTTAGATTACTTCTTACAATCACGTCTTATTAAATTCTAGAAATTTCGAATGCAGGACACAGTATGCTTATAGCTGTCATTGCATGGTATGAAAGAATACTAGGCTTTTCGAAGTCGTGTTAAAGTGTATCCATTAATTTTCTTTAAAATTGGAGGGACGAATTTAACATGACATTCATTGCATTGTAGAACGCATTTTCCATTTCGCACGTTTTTATTTACTGGGCACTTTAATTACTGATATTATATTGAATTATGTCCACCTGCCTAATATCGTATTGGCCATCTTTCGCAGGGATAACAGGCTGTATCCCACTAGCATTGGTTCTTCTAGATGTCCACTTGACGTCGCCGATGGATGCGTAGCCACGATGCCTGTAAGGTATGCTAGTTCTGAGTGGAGTAGGGTGTAGTCAGTGTATGTACTTGCGTCTGAGAGTACTTTCAGAACTATTCCCACAGGGCTTTGAATGAGATAAGATTCGACGAATTTTCTTGTTCAAGATGAGCGTTCTCTTTCGCGTGTTCCTGGAACTAATTCCCTTCAACATTGGCCATGACATGATGCATTTTATCGTTCCTTGAAGTCTCCTTTAGAACACACGCAGTTTTTACGAGCTGTTAGTAGGCCACGTTGGTCAGAACGCAACAGGAATCTCCTGACTAGCCAAATGTACATCATACCTCATTTTCACCAGCCTGGATGGAGAGCCGTGGAGACAATTTTTGCTGTCCCAGCAATAACTTTTGACAGTGACTTTTTTTTTTAAGCTTTCGGCTCTGAAATCCTGCACGTGCGTCAGTTCAATGCATCATTTTGAATATCATTCCTGCACACTCTCCAGGTTGTGTACATTTCGATATCATCTACAGGGTGTTCGGGATAAATTTGACAGTTTCGTAAGGAAAAAGAAAATCTTCTTTGTATCTATTAAATTTAATGAATTGACAAAAAAACATTACAGGCAGAGTTAATTACAATACTATCAACAAGATTTACTCAAAATAACCACCATTAGCATCGATCACAGCTTCAATTCTGCTTCGGAACCTCGAACAAGCTGATGCTACAGTCTCCCTGGGAAGGGCCGCAAAAACTGTTTTAATTTTATCCATTAACTGGGCTTTTGTATTACTGGAAGTGCGATTGGTGTCTTTTTCAACTGCGCCCCATACAAAATAATCCATGGGGTTAAGGTCTGGGGAGTTTGGAGGCCAAACATTTGGACTGGTGAAGTCGTAGAAATTTTCAGACAACCATTTTTGACTTTTCCCAGAGGTGTGGCAAGGGGCCGAATCCTGCTGCCATACATACGGCCTACCATTGGCTACCCTTGTTATCCAGGGCTTGACTACAGTTAGCAACTCCACGAACAAAGCCCGAATTCCAATGCCAGGGTTCTTCAACACCTGTTCCTGCAGATTTGCGAGGAATTCTGCTGTACGAACGCAATCAGATCGTCTGCTAGGGATCTTTCTTCTTGCTACATCCTCGTAGTCACCATTGCAAGTCTCTAGTTCATGCCTGATTGTTTTTACTGTATTCAGGGAGCATTGGGCAGCAGTCGTAATATCCTTATTTTGATGGCGGGCACGAATCATCATGATACAAGTTATTCTCTTCCATGATTCAGGTGGGTTCCAGCTATCCATCCTTTCTGACATCTTGTATATGAATGAAGAAGGGTCCAAACTTTTAAATGAAGAGAAGTGTGTGTTAATACATGTAACTTACGGAAAAATATAATTAATTATAAATATGTCAAATTTATCCCGAACACCCTGTATGTTAGCGCCACCTGTCATTTATTCTATACGAAGCCATGCATCCTTCCCTTACTACGCATCCATTTTTCAGTGCTCCTTTACGGTTTCACCTGTTGTAATGCTGTTCTGCGTAACCTACGGTGGTTAAGTACTGTTCCCTTTGTATGTGTAACAAGGGAGTTGAATATCCGAGATGGATGCACCTGACGATCATGCCATGCCCTTTTCGAAGTTCATAATATCGTTATTACCTCTTTCCATGACAAACTTGAGCACTCTCGTTTGCACACAAGCATAACCACACTACACTTTGCCAGTGTACAGTAGTTCCTAGCTTTAAACTGTGCTAGACTAGGGATGTTTTACTCTGACTAATAAAGTAGTTACATTTCATTGTTATTTTTGGCGTACAGCGTTACTTTTAAATATTTTTGTAACATGAAAAAATATATCTCATCGCTAGGGTATGGACGTCTCCAGTAAGGAAAATTAATACTAGTGAAAAAAGATTCATCATTGATAGAATAAAGACTGATTACCATGACCCAA
Source organism: Typopeltis vanoorti (assembly GCF_054136105.1). Taxonomy (NCBI): domain Eukaryota; kingdom Metazoa; phylum Arthropoda; class Arachnida; order Uropygi; family Thelyphonidae; genus Typopeltis; species Typopeltis vanoorti. The sequence goes on along the minus strand of NC_143562.1, from coordinate 52,969,507 downwards.
ACTGTATTATGTTCAGGTTTGAACCGTATTAAAAAAATAAAAAAAAAGTGGGCCGTTGAATATTCGACTGAACTGGCATTAGTGTACACAGAATTAGTTTGTTGAAAAAAAATTTCCTTAAATAAGGAAAACATTAAGATTTTTTTTATAATTCAGATATAAATTACATCAAATATAAAACTATTATAATAGTTTTATATCCGATGTTTTGAACAAAGCTTGCGGCTTGCGCTTTTTTTATTTTATTATTATTATTATTTTTTTTTTTTTATCAGCCAACATTTTAAGTTATATGACGACCTGTCATGTTTGTGAAATATGTTTTATCTGGTTCCACCTTTTCTACTTTAACATGAAAGCTCAAGTCAAAAAGAACCCCAAAATAAATCGACGTAACTCCTCAGGTCACTCACTGTCTTTGTAAGTTGTATTAAAATAATCTAGTTTACAATCGTGGTCTCATTGACTTCTTTTTAAGTTGACTTTCAAAATATCTCACTTGGATGTTCACCAATTTTACTAAATGCGATTTCTTGTACGTAGATCTCCCGACATTGGTGATTTTTCTTATGGCTTTGGCTGTGTTAAATGGCTACAATATAATATAATGACATTTATCTTCCTCTTGTGATTATTAGTGGCGGGAAAAGAAATGTTAGGCATGTTTTAACGTAGTACGTGTCAGGAATTTGTTTATGTGCATATAAGGATTGCTAGCTGAGGGAGTGCTTAGTCATATTGATGGTTGCTAAAAGTGTTTCATGTTCTTCCAAAAGCATAAGCTTCATTTCCCCCCCCCCCCGCTTTTGATGGTATCGCAATCCATTTTGGGCCAAGGACAAATACGTTATGTTTTCAGAGATTAAACTGCTTTTACCATTAACATTAAATCACTATCTCACTTGCTGTATTCCCTAGCGGTAGCTGATGTCTGCTATATTCATTGAATCCCATCATAGTTGGGTTTGCTTTATTAAAGTCTGATAGCCTATGCTAGTCTAGTATAATAATGGACGTCCCACTGTGCTTCAAAATCGTTTCTAATTTTGCCAAAAAAAGTCTACGAGTGTGTGTGTGAGAGAGAGAGTATAAAGTTTGTAATACCACTAAGGCTGAGAAAGCCCACCTTCCCCCTCCCCTTCTCAATTACCTCTAAGTCCACAGCGACCTGTCGGAGCCACCGACAATGGATGTATTCTAAAATCAACTCACTTTATTCCTTCCTTGTCGCTAGAAAATTCATTGGTTCACTGTTGATGGCGCCGTCGATATGCACTAAGTTGAATCCAGTGGTAACAGGGGAAACCAAATCTGTCTTGTGCGGTACATTAAAGGAAGCGTCACTGCAATGAGATTTATTCCCTCGGATGGTTTATTGTCCTGTAAGATAAGTGCGTTAGGCCTTAATTTCATTCTTACCGGTACTCATTTCGCATTAAAATAGCTTAACGTAGATACTTAGGAACAGGTATACATTGCATGCTTTATAGTAGCCATTGTTTGGCATCGAGACACATTTCCATTTAAAAAGCAAAAAGAAACAGTAACAGGATTCGTAGTTTTTTTTGAGTTTAAATCATCTCGTACTTCGCAGTATTTGCTACTAAATATTTGCATAAGCTCTACCTTTATTTTGTGACCGCTTCAGAGGTCTGATTTACTGACTTAAAGTAAATTTCAAGGGTGCTTTTATACTCCTACTGTTATTATTTTCTTCCTTATTTATTTTTCAGATGACAGTCGTAAATTCTGTGTCAACTGGTTATATGTGAAACGCCGATTTTTGCAGATTTCTTTAACGTAACTTCCTTCCCCTCTTTCTGTTCGTTGTTTATTTGCTCTTATAGTTTTGTAAATGGAGATTTCGGTGACATATTTCGTTCCTGGCGCCGAATTTATAGCTGTAACAATAGGAAACGCTCTCACATTTCCTCGTGGATCGCTGAAAGCTGCGCAAAGATATGGCTATTACATATTTATACAACTTATGAATACCATGAATGGTGCACAGTTCCTAGATCATCGCCCTCTGTTTGACTTGGAATATTTCCAGTTCTTCCCGCTTCAACAAGCCATATTTTTTTTCACCCCCCCCATCAACAATCTGTAATCGTAAGCGAATGAAAAAAAAAAAAAGTAATAAAATAAAAAAAAATGATAAAGGCCGAAAGAAAAAGGACTAGGCTGGAACATACTGATAGTGTAAATTCAATATTGTTAAAGCTCATTCAGTTTGGTTTTGATACATTGTCTTTTATGTTCACCGTATGTTGCCATGATATGTGAAAAATATAAGTAGCAAATGGCTCGAAATTTTCACTTGTATGTTTTAAATAATTATTAAATTAATAAATTCATTTTACGCCTTTTTTTGTTGTAAGAAAAAAAAATGGAAATGAATATTGACCTGCAGAAATCGAACTATTATTTGTGCTTTTAAAGGTCCTGTAAACCCCTCTTTTAAACCATAGCTTTTAAAATGCTATCACAGTCTTCGTTGGCGAGCAAATTTTATAGTTTCGTTATTTTATAATAACACAAGCTACTTTTAAAAAGTTATTTTTTTAATACTTCATATCATGTATTTGAATAATCGAAAAGAAAAGACCATTTGGTTTGAATAGAATTTGAAACTAATTCAATCTGGCTTGTTTTCTTATAAAAATTATAAAAGATGCGACTGGTTTCAAATTATCTAAGTGAAATTTTCTTCTGTGATAATTCCCCCCCCCACACACACACACAAAAAAAAAAATTCCATTTTCAGGACGTGTATATTCAATTACTCGGTTAAATCCTAACTCCGTCAGCTAGTGGTAAGTGATGGGAGAGGACGAATCTGATGTCAGTGCCCACTGTCCTCCTATTTAAGTACTCATCTGGTTTGTAATTTTGGCTACTAGTTAATTTTCATATTCTCTGTATCCTCTTGTGTATTTGGACCTTGTTGAATTAAAGGAAAAAGACATTAATTCGCCAGCATTACAAAACGAAAAAGAGAGGTTTAGTGCACGTTCAAGACAGTATTCTAACGATCTCATTACTTTTGGCAGACAGATCCTGCTACTCCTTTCCCTTGGCCATTAGAAATGGGCCATTGGACACGACACACAATCGTTACAATGGAGGCTTGATGAGCAGTCCGAAGTACACTTATTCTCACACAGACTTGCATGGACTCTCTGCTTTGTTAGCTCAATAAGTGGCATTTTGTATTGCTGAAGTGAATAATAAATCACGCGCCATTCCGTCCGGTCTTAGAAGAACTACAGACTCTGAGAGAAATAAATATTATTATTAAAATATAACATAGCAATTGAATCTCTGACTTGTCTTAAAATTCCGAGTAATAATGTGGAGCATATACCATTTACGAAGTTTATAGTTTGTGTGTATTTGATTTTACAATAAATAAAATTTATGAATCTTTTAATGTTTTTTTTTTTTTATTTCTCAAATGCATCAGGCGGTTCTTTTAATCGTAGTTAATTTTTTGAAATTGGTAGGCAACTGGTTCCACTTTTAACCATCATCAATAACTGAGCTCATGGCTATTGACGATTTTAGAGTCTCGGCGAGAGCATGGCAGACACCTCATGATTCCTAAACCCTAACACTGGTATTTTTGTTTGAAATAACGTGAGTTCGACGGTTGTTTTTTTTTTCTGAGGTGTGAGGTTAAAAATCTCAGTATCCTGAAAGGGAGGAACCCTATTTACTATTTTAGAGATCGACTAACTCACCTGCTGAAAAAAAAAAAGAACATAGGAAAGAAGGTTTCTCTGGTCTTTTATTTTATCTACCTCACCCATGGAAAGTCATAAACCTATGGTAGATTACTAGCGTGGATGGGCTATTTTTTTCCTTTTTGTATTTTTATTAATTTTTACCTGGTCCGGAAACCCTACTCTAGAAAATAAACGTCATCTTTTACTGGAAATCTGAAGTGGCTTTAAGTAAGTGGGGGTGGTGGTCTCACAGCAGACGATGAAATTCATCTACTACCTAAAGATATTCACAACTATGCCCATGGCTGGATTGTAGTTCGCAACCTGTAGGGTGGAGAGCGGATACGCTAACCACTCGGACAACCATGTATTTACTAGATTCGAACCTATAACGGTCTTTTTGTTGGTGGCTAGCATCATGGTACCAGAAATGTTGCTAGAAGGATGCACAGGCACCTGTATTTCTCAAAGATTATTATATATATTATATTTTCGTATTAAAAGAATGTTAGTGTTTCCCTAGGTAATCGCGAGGATGCTGCTACATTTGCTCTTCGGGTGGAAAGACCAGAGTTCGAATTTATTGAGATAGTACTTCATAAGAATTTTTCAGATGAGAGTGAATTAACTGGCTTCGTACGAGCCCAATAAAAATCAAGCAAAAAAATAATAATAATAATAAATAATAAATAAAATAAATAGAGAACTTTATTTGCATTATTCATTTGCAGAATATTCTTATTCAGTACGTAATCACATATTGCTAAAATGCTGTTTAGCAAAATATGATACTTGAGAACTTGGCAAGTCCTCCTTGTTATCATTCGCGCTTTGGGGACGAGCATAATGCCATGTTTGCTCCTGTAATTCATTCATTTGGGATGCGAACAACATTTATAAGAGTTTTTCAGTTCAAGCCGGGGTCATATAAGAAGCTTTTCTTAGTCGAAATTGATAAACCAGCCATAAAACACACAATTATTAGACAGAATGTCATAGTAATCGTTCCGTCGGCGTCATCTTAAGCAGCAGCACTTCAAAGCGAATGACTAGAGCTTTAAGTTCTTTTTTTTGGGGGGGGGGGTTGTAATCAGAGTGAAAGCAGGAGTAAAAAAAAGTAAGCCCTTTACAAGTGGACTTTAACGAAAACTTTCTCAAATATGTTTACAACACGGGCAATCCTTTTGGTTTTGCAACGTATCAGCCAAATTATCTAAGATAATGTCAAGATCAGTTGAAGCGGCATCCAGTAATTAGTATGAATGAAATTAAGTAACAAAAATGTAGTAAATGATTAAGCTTTACTTTGTTATCATAATGTCGTTCAGTACACTAGAGTCTAAAAAGATGAGAGACCACACTTCGCGCTCAATAAAATTGCAGTTCTAATCATGGAGGAATAGTTACAGTGCTTGTATCGATTCTGTTTTTATAAGGCTAAACAATTTCCATTAGTTATCCAGACTTGAGACGTTTATTCTCCATGTGAAATGACTAAATTCTTCTCATGAGTCAGTGTTTAAAAAAAGCAGTTTGAAGTTGGAAAATGCTTCTTTGAGTATAAATATGATCCTAAAGTAATGTGATTTAGTATCACAAAAATATTTGTACGATAACAAGAAATTGGATTATTGGAATAAAATCTATTTTTTTTTTGTACATGTTCACATGTTCAACTGCCATAAAGAGTGAAATTTTTCTAGAAATATAATGGTTTACTCCTTTGTTGAGTTTCCCAGTGGAAGATCCTGTGTAGTGTATTCACTGAAACTGTTGCAGCCTACTATTGCTTTGGCATTGGAATCGCATTCATTTACCTTTATTAGGCCTAGTGGAGGTGACTACACGTAATTTAAAGCGAGGGCATCCTTTCAGTTCACCGTTGTGTAGGTAATTTTGGCAGAAAATGACCGTTTCGATGAAAGTAGAGTGGCCAAGTCTCGGTGTATTATGGTATGCGCTACTAAGTCTATTTTGTTGTCTTTGTTTTTTGGTGTTCTTTCTTCATTGCCTCCTCAGATAAGCCACCCATCTGATAGAATGAATATGTCACTGAAGTTATTCCCTTCCCCGTTTTTTTTTTTTTTTTTTTTTTTTTTTTTTTTTTTTTTTTTGTCCATGGACCGTATGCCTTTAGGTGATCTCATTAAAGGTTTTGATTTGATTCATCGGTTTTAAAGTGCTTCTTATGTGATATTTTCTAAGAATACGAAATAATGCCAAGTTTTCAAAAATATCAAAGAAAGTACTCATTTCCTTATTCCCCCCCCCCCCCCCCCCCGAAGGTATCAACATTACCACTATGATATCAAGTACGTCCACCACCACCATCAGGACACGCGATTGGAGTGAAAATCTCCTTTTAGCGAGATTAATAGGAAAAATAATAAATAATTATTTTTTTTTAATACCAAGTAAGCAAATAGTGTGCTTGAAACCTCAAGTCCCCAAGACAGAAGGCGAACGATATTACCAAAGAGGAAAAAGAAAACAATTTGTTTCCCTTTTTCATTTATTAAAGATTAGTTCCTGGATTTTATCCAGTTTATTACTTTCTTTAGTATGTTATCCATGCTCCAAGACTAATGTTCTCAATGTCACAAGTAACTCTTTTTACCAGAGTTTAAGATATCAACCCCATAAGAGAATGCGGAGATGCCAAGAGCCGAACATCTGTCCCCAGATATATGCTCTATAAATCATTCTTAGTTGGAATGTAAGTACCAAAATAATTCTTGTACTTACTCTTGCAACGCAAAAAATACGGCGGTGGTGGTGTTGTGTAGACATATTTAACTGTAACCAGCCAAATATTGCTTACTACTACAAATAGGGAAAATAACATTTTACAAAATCTGTTTTGAGTTATTTAACTCAAAACTGTACTTGATATACATTGATTCATTGATTTTTGTATACTTCATTGTCGACTGCAGAGCAGGCCTGTGTGTGGGTGGGTGGGGGGAGCCGTAATAGAGGCTAAGGAATTAGAATTTTGTTTTTGCTTTTTGTATTCAATTACATATTCCTTAGATGTTGAACTTTAAGTTGGCAAGAATCAGGCAAAATGGAAAAATGAATGTTGAAAGTTATGAAATGACTTTTGCGCCTGCAATTTTTTTTGCGTGCTAAATCCATTCTGTTGACGTTATTATAGAAATGGTTTTTCTCTCTTGGAGCCGGGTCAATGCCGTCCGCTTTATTGCACGCATACGCATTTAAAAATATTATTCCACGATGAACATACCCAACTAGGTTCTCTGTTTGCCGTGGTTGACGATTTCTACTAGAATAGCAAAGAGAAATGGAGGTCGAATTTCCGGACGTCATTTACTTTGCGGAAAAGCTTGAAAGACTCCGATCAGTCATTTTATAGTCTGTCCCACCTCCGTTCCCTTAACGCTGTCGTCTGTCCGTGCGCTTTTTCGAATTTCAAATACTCACGCTATGGAGCAGAGGAGGTTTGACGCATAAAAGGAGACTTACTTGGTGGAGGGTGGTCGAAAGCCATGGTTCACTTGGCAGATGGCTGTAATGGAAGGTTTGACTTCACAAAGAAAAGAAAGAAGAATTATGCGCTATAAGGTGAAGCATCAAATGCCTTAAAGATACCTGCCGTCTTACTTCTGTATATAAATGATAAGTTACTCGAAATATGAGTTTTTCCTTCCGAATGAAAAGCTACTGCTAAGATCAAAGGAAATGAATGATAGCCAATTTATGTTGAAATTGCACATGAGTCTCTGATCTTAAATATATCTACGGTACTTAATATTGTTATCGAATGTTGCTAAAAAAACAACATTCAATGTTTTTTTTAATTCTTTTTATAAGATCTACCGACAAAATATCGTTGATATCGTCCTTAACAAATCAAGTGAATCTTTTTATTATGCTGAATTGTTATAGTTATGGCTCGTTTTTCCGATCTGTTACTTTTCTTGATTAAATTTCAAACATTTACATTTCATTACATATGGATACTTTTATTTGATCTCGTACAGTTTGCATTTTTTTCATTGCATAATCAGATTAAGTAAAATTGGCGTAAAAGTTAGGCTAACCCATTTTATATTGTGATCGAGAAATGTACATAAAATCTGTTGCCATGGAGACATAACATTCAGGCAAAATGTTTCTGTTTTTCTCATTGCTTAGCTTTGAGGGTGGAGTGTTCATGTTTTATGGTGACTTCGAAGCAGGTTTTATAAATCTTTTAACTTGTTAAAATTTCTTCTCTGGGTCCAAAAGAAATTACGTGAAGAAAATCATCTGTTTGTGCTATTTTTACTACATTTAAATTCTTTAAATGTTTAATGTTTCAATGTTTATCTACTGTCATAGATTCAAATAATAATTAAATACAATATTTACATACATGAAACTATTCCTAAATTTAATTATGGCGAATGGATACAGCCTCAGGTGTTATTTAAATTATGTTAATAAATAATTTTTGTGCATCGTGGGAAGAAATATTAGCTGTCAGCTTAATTAAAGTAAATAGCCTTCTAGTTTATTTGTGCTTATAAATTCCCACGCAAATAGTGGCCGTAGTGTTTGAGTAGAAGTAAATAGCAGTTTCTTGAACGAAACCGCAGTTTCATTATTTATAACATTAGCCGGATTACATTGTGCCAGTTTGTTCTTTTTTCCCCCCCCCTTTGTTGCTAATGTGGGAAAGGTATCAACATGTAATAATTGCATCCAGTCTTCCTTTCAGGTTTAGATTATTTCTGTATAATCGTGCTTCCTGTCCCTATTTAGGTTTCCCATCAAATGGACACATTTTACCACCACTTTTCATTAGCAGCCAAGTTTCTCACCGAATCTAATGTAATGCCAAATTAATGTTGAAGCTTCCATTATTTTGCATTGTAGGACGCAGTTTTTATTTATTCTGCATCCGCTTTGCGTTAGCAGCCGATCAGCAGTTTCGCCAATGATTAAAAAGAGATGACGAATTGAAAACTCATTAAAAAGAAATTACAAATAGAATTTTACGTAGGAATTCCTGATAAACAGGAATGGATTGGTGATAAGTTACCAATGACAAATGACACGTATACCATTGTTAACAGAGTTGGCTTAAGATCTTATAAAGCCGATTTCAGAATATTTGGCACAGACAGATTTTACTCCATATCGCCTCTGATGGCGAGACGTTTTTGATCTCCGAAAATATGATTTAGAAAAGTTTCGCCATGAATGTTCCCAAGAATATGCAATTTACAGTGTGTTTTTAACAATTCATCTTTAATTTAATTCCTAAGTATTTTTAGAATGGATTCTTCACTGTAAAAATTCATACCTTAGATGTTACTTTCAATATTTTGTAACAACATTATTTAATATGGATTAATTATATGGGGGTTTTAGTTCTTAAAATCGATCGTGATATTAATTTATCCATGTTACTTCCTCTTACACGAATGAAAATGAGTAATTATAAAAATTGAAAATAAGTATCTCTTAATTGCATGTGTTCTCTGGCTGGATGAAAAACCCAGCCACTTCCTTCAGTTGAAAAGTCCTATAAATGTTCTTTGCGCACTAGATCCAGATGAGATGTTGATCCATCTGGGTCTTTGCACCCAAAAGGCGTCATCGTTTATATCGACTGACTACTGCACACTCAAAAATGATGCTGTATTGCCAGATTTATCATTTTTTATGCAGTCTATTCAAAATGCTGAATGCGTGCTAGAAATTTCATCATGAATTTCCTCTACGTTCCCGTTAGAAATTAATAAAAAAAAAAAAAAAAAAAAAAAGCCCACGACTTGCCCAAGATTGGCTTTTATAATCATAATTTTAAAATAAAGTGTGTGTTTAGTCTTACATCTACCGTATTTTTCGGACCATAAGACGCACCTTTTTACGTAGAGAAATCGACTTGGAATTCGGGTGCGTTCTTATGGTCCGAAGATAGGTGATACTGAGTAAGTCTTGGATTTCCACGTTTTCGATGCGAGCCAAACACGTGTCTCGCTGCGTATGTGGGAATCACCGATTTACATACGAAAACTTTACCGGCGTCAATAGTAGTTAGTGGGCAAGCGTATGCGGCTTTGAACGCACGAGACGATTTTATAAAAATGCGGCATAAGTAACGCGATGGATGGTACTGAAGATGACTTAGTTTTTGAAGAGAGTGATAACAATACAGACAATAATACGAAAAGTGACAGTAACGAGACGAGTGAAGACGAACTGAATGCGGCTGGTACAAGTTATGGTAATAATAAATGAAATTTAAGGTTTGCGAATAGCTTTATATAATAATATATTTTTCTAAAAATTGTCTCATAAATTTGGAGTGCATCTTATTGTCCGAAAAATACGTTAAGTATATTGAAACTAGGGCTTGCGCCCAGCGGACTTCCGTTCATACCGACTGAGTTACTGAGGTTCCAAGCTGTGGGATAGCGTTGAAAATTTATTAGCGTTAACCTCACCCGAAAAATAAAGCAGTGTATGTATGTATATATATATATTATATAGTTTTTTACCTTGGGGTAAAAATAATATGTTAAAGATACCAAGCTATTTTTAAACCTGGTTTTAATCCATTTCCCAAGTAAGCAAACAGACAAGTAAGTCAAGTTTGCACTTGCAAGTAGTGCAAGTCTGGGTAACCCGCAAAGAAGTGCAAGTCTTAGGCAACTCGTGGTAAAGGTGGAATAAGCTCTGATCACTATTCTTAATATTTACCCTTAATGCAAAGCACATCTCCTTGAGGAAATGTATGATGTTATGCATTAAAGGCAAGGGGCCACTACCCAGACCGGTTTCGATCTTTATTGAGGTCTCATCAGTGGAGGCCAGGCTTAGAAATACAGAGCTTATAAGTATTTAACCAAAACAAGTTACCATAAAGTGCTCTGACCTTATTAAATAAAAATCTCAGGATGAGAGATAGATGTAGAAAGTTTTTTACCTTGGGTATATATTATGTTAAAGATACCAAGCAATTTTTAAACCTGGTTTTAATCCATTTCCCAAGTAAGCAAACAGACAAGTAAGTCAATTTTGCACCTGGGAGTAGTGCAAGTCTGGGTGACCCGCAAAGTAGTGCAAGTCTTAGGCAACTTGCCTTTAATGCATAGCATCATACATCTCCTCAAGGAGATGTGCTTTGCATTAAGGGTAAATATTAAGAATAGTGATCAGAACTTATTCCACCTTTACCACGAGTTGCCTAAGACTTGCACTTCTTTGCGGGTCACCCAGACTTGCACTACTTGCAGGCGCAAACTTGACTTACTTCTCTGTTTACTTACTTGGGAAATGGATTAAAACCAGGTTTAAAAATAGCTTGGTATCTTTAACACACACACACACACACACACACACACACACACACACACACACATATATATATATATATATATATATATATATATATATTATTGCGAATTGTGCTCTTGGAAAGACCTGGGTTCGAATTCAGTCATTGATGTGAGAGCCTCAATGAAGATCTTTCCATCTGAAAGTGAGTTAGTCAATCTTATATGGAGAATAAAAACCAGTTTTCTGCAGGGTTTTACTTGCAGGACGTTCCGGTTTTTCATCTGAGAACAGCTAGTGAACCCTAAATTATTATGACTGATAAGAAAGCAGTATTATCGTTGAAATACATAAGACATTATTTTTTTACTTACATGCTCAAATAAACATTATTGCCATTGTTTACTTCTTTATATTCATAACTTACAGTAATGCAAAACACAATTTTTATTTTTATTACTTAAAATAGAGTATTTATGACATGTATGTTGACTTTTATTAGTAAATAATATAAGTAGGGTATAATTGTGACCGTATATCAACAGAACCGATGTTACGAGGAGATTAGGCTAAATTTACTGGAATGAGCTCCAGTCTGATGCCTGGACTGTAGAATTAATTTTTTTTTTTTAAAGGATAATTTTGGTAAACGCTAATTATAATAAACTCAGAGTGCTACTGAGCAGAAAGAAAGGAACCATTAATATGTTTTCAGTTACTCGACAGCTATTTTTACTACATGAAAAATGTGCCTTTTTTTCCTGTGTTTTCTTTCGGAAATTTTAGAATCGAATCTCGGTTATCGTTTATATTATCTACTTCGCTGTTGAATTGAAAATATGAAGAAAATATTTGAAGTGGAAAACAACGCACGTTTTCAGATTCCTTGTGGAAGAGCAGCTGAACTCGTCTGTTCTTGACATCTCCACTCATCATTATTACTTCATTTTTATTGTATTTTCCTGTGAGAACAGTATTTTGAAACCGCTTCAACCTTATATATGATGCATAAAGAAATCAGCAACACTTTTCCTTTATTCTTTGCAGTCATATTCATCAAATTCGTTCCGTCCAGTGCACACATTATTTTTTTTCCCTTATTTTATCCGCTTTCACTATCGTAAAAATGCCACTCTACGCTTGCAATTTTTATTACTAAAAATAATGCTGTTGCTAAATTATTGTAATTGGTTCGATAGTTCTATTTTCCTCCTTGAACGTTCAGTTTGGTCATAAAACATTTTACAGCATATTTAACACGAATAGGTGTTATTGTCCATCAAAAATAACATGCATTTCTTTGAAAACTAAATTTAATTTTACCTTGTAGTTTACATTTTATGAAATAAAACGTAAAATACGCAGTCAAATTAAATTTTATATCTTTTATCATTTTTATCGTATTTAACTTCAAGCACAAAATATATCGCACAACAATTTCGTAAAAAAGACAATTTTATTAATTATTATTACGTGACACTTCAGTGAGTCCAAGAACTCATCGCATCAAGGCATTAAACACCACCTGTTTACTACATAATCCATACTACATTCACACTATTTGTATTGTCTGTTAATTGCGCATGTTCTTTAGCTGATCATGCCTGTATGCTAATGCGCGTAATTGAAATACGAAATAGAAAGCAGATGAATAAGTATTTCACTTCTTTTTAATACTAAGCAGAAAGGTAAGTCGAATTAGCGATGAGCACTGTCACTGTTTTGGAAATCGGCTGTTTTAAATACTGTAAATCTTCGTCAAGTGATACTGTCCATATCTGGCACATCGGAACTTTGTTGAATTTTCTTCAGGATCCTGTATAGCAAATTTCAACAGTCCATTATCAAGCAGTTTATGAGAGGAAATATAAACATAACGTTGCATAGCGTTTTATTAGCGGAAGAAGACGTCGAAATTAACTTTCGAAATATTTTTTGGTTTTGTGAAGTGCACTTTATTCCATAGCTAAACGGATTATAATTGACTTTCTTCATTCTTCCTTAACAGGATTCATAATTTGGAGTTGATGAAGAATCGAGTGAACAGTAAAGTTAAAAATAAACCTTTGATATTCCTCCAAGTTTCAAGAACTTATATTTCTCGATCTAGAGGAGCTTGGTGTAAGGATTATTCTTTTTTCCCCTTTGATATTATATGAAGATTATAAAAACAATTCTATTCCCGATGTTCCCAAACTAACGATTTTTCCACCTCATCTGTATTATCAGTTTGAACTCAACTTATTCGCACTGAGCACTACCTGCCTGTTTCATCCTACCTTTTAGTTCTTTCTGTTCATCTGTTTGGAAAATTCTCAGACAAGATCCTTCAGATGTATTGATCACTTCTGGTTTGATCCGAATTCGACTACCATTACCACGAACGGTCTGTTTACAGAATTCAGAGAGGGAGAGGCTTATCGGCAACAGCATTTTTCTGTTAAATTAGAAATTCCATTCACTGAGCGCTGTTTCTGAGTATCTACAGTGGGACTGCTGGCCTTTGGCGTGTAAAATGTACCGAAAATGCTTGCTACCTCAGACTCGGTTTTCAGAGTTCATCCTCTGACATGAGGGCTGTTGTTCTGATAGTTCTCAGTTTCCTCTGTTTTAAATTCGCCCCACCTAGGTTCCATTCATTAAAAAAATATAACTCATCAATCAAGTATTATAAAATGATGGGAGTAGGTAGCCTCTTTCAGTCCTAACTTTTTGAAAATCGGTAAGCTATCTGGTCTCTTTAAGCTTGAATTTTAGAAACCCACAATTTCTTTCCGGGAAAAAAAAAAAAAAACCCACCCTACTCTGAAATCGTCTGTTGAAAGGGTTGTGTGTGGTCGGGGGAAATTGTAAAACTTAGAAAATGTTCGTGTAGTCGGTGACTACAATAGAGCATATCTTTCTTCTTCTGATCTTGTGACAGTTTTCACGAGACTAGGCTAGCGACCTCGATCAAGTATTTTATAATAAGAACAGAACTGTCAAATTAACAAATTAAAAATTGGCAGAAATATTTGAGTTTGAAATGAAAATAATTTTCGACAGGCGGAAAAATAACGTAATCTAACTAGAAACAATGCTATTCGACTAAAGGAATTTAATACAGCAAAAACCATTTCAAATATTCTCGATATCAAGTCGTTTATAGAAAAGAAAGAAAATGCATTCTTCAGAAATATTCACTTACTTTATGATATTTTATTCATGCCGTGCAAATTTTTAAAAAAATCTTTCTTTAGATTCCATTTTTTTCACTAAGTATTTAAATATCTAGAGATAATTAAATGGCTAAGTCATGTGTGCAAACAAAGCCATTGTGTGCACTTTTCTCTGTGTGTTTTACGTCATAATTAATCTGCTGTCAGTCCTTTTGTGTGGTAGGAGATGCTAGTGTTTACTGTTTAATGCTCTCTCCACAGGTGTAGGAATCTTCCTTAATTCTTCTGCTCCTACTTTTTTTTTTTATTATTTTTTTTTATAACCCTACAAGATCTAAGAACAGCGTCTATGCTGGTCAGAACTAGACCTCCTACTTAAGCAAGATGAATGGCCAGACCCACGAAACCGTCACACGGAAGAGGAGGGTGAATCCAAAAACAGTAAAATAATTCTTATCTTCGCGTGTTCAAACTTAATAAGCTAGCCTTACGGAGTACTATACTTCGTCGAGTGCAAGAGATAAAAGGCTGATATCGTGTTCTAGTGGTTACCAAATGAATTAGGCTTGAGAAGAATGTAGGGGGAAATAAAAAGAAAAAAAAAAACTGGAGCTTCTAATAATATATCTTAATGTTATTAAATATCTGATTATATACTCGTATATTTTAATGAGAAGCGAGTTACTTATTAAAATATCTGATTATATAAAATGCATCTGAATTGTAGGAGAAAATTTATGGCAAATAATGAATTAACTTTCTCAAACTTTGTATGGTTTATTCGTAAAAGAAATTCATTTCTGCTTATTCACATGGCATTTCTTCTGGGGAACGTAAATAGCTGCTACTAGAATGCTATTCAAATTAGTGTCAATTAGGATGTGAATGCTGTTTGTTTAATGTCATATCTAAGTGTTTTGTTACGTTATCATTGTATCTTGGTTTCCCCCACACGAAGACCGTGTGGCAATGTGTTGTGTGTAAAACGTATAAGATGCTTCACAATTGGCAGTGAAAGACGATGCTGACTATCATCACGTAGATTACATAATATTTTTTCCCCTCTCTCTCCTTAATTAAACCCTCGAGATTTATACTGCTGTTAGTGGGTCTTGCTTAGTAAAAACGCGCAGCTTGTTTATGATAAATAGGTATGTATTATGGAAGAGTTTATTTATTTATTTTTTTCTTATTAACGTAGATGGTCTGTTTATAACTATAGAAGCAGCAAGTTTACAACAGGAAGAATTTCGAGTTGTTTGTATGCTGATGTTTGATTGTATCAACAGTAGTAATTAGCCGGCCTGGTTGGTCGAGTTGTTAGCTGCTAGTTTGAATCCCACCGTCGGAATAGATGTTTGTGATTACCTCCCAGATTATTGGAGGCCTGAAGTGGCTGAAAAGTAGGAACGAAATACTTAGCCGACTCACGGTACCAATGTACTCAAGGCTTACAACAATCTTTCTTAAGTTAAGAGTTAAGATGTCGTTCCAGTGACTGTCACATCGTGTATTTCGTTCTTGATAACACAGGTACACTAACTATTGTTCCGCTTCAGTAGAACAAGCTTAGTGTAGGTATGGAAACATTACACCGCATCGTCTTACTCAAATAAAACCATCCCCCCCCTACTTTTTTTTTAATAGAGAAACATTGTAATAATGTATCGTGTATAGAGATAACAGAATTTTTTCCCCCGTTTATTTATTTCGAGCAGTTTATAAGTAGAAAGCCTCCGTAGCTCAGCCGACTGAATTTCGGAGATTGTCACTTATTGACCACGCCCTTTCATTGTAAAAACTTGATTTCGATTCCGTCTAGGATTCGAAAAACCTTTATAAGGGTTTCTCAGCTGTAGGTGAATTATCCGATCTCATACATTTTTTGTATGAAAGGTGTTTTACGTCCCACTTAATAGCTAAATACACAATGTACTGAACTCATGGCTTTAATTGGTTCTGCTGTAATTCGAAATAACAGCCATGTTAATATTATTAGTAATCGTAGTGGAATTTGATCACGAAGAGTGTTGACTGTGTTATATTTATGTTAACAGTGTTGATGAAATTGCTTCTTAGTAAACCACTGTCGAATATATACTACCTTCGAATCTCATCATCGCATGGATATTTGTAAAACTTTTTCAGGTAATCTTATAGATCTGAATATCTATTATTATTATTTTTAATTAGGTAGTAAATGACTTTAATTATTTGGTGCACGATTTTCTTGCATATATAGCAACAAGGATTATGTCCATCACTTACGTAAAGTACGTGATGGACATAAAGTTATGATTGTTCTATCTTGTCTAGCCTTAAAGAACCAACGACTTCTCAGATATTTTCCGTTTGTATTAGGATAAATTTATTTGTTGTCTAGCACAGGGTACGGAATCTCAATTTATTATTAATATGCATATTCTCAAATTGGCTGTCCTAATGAATAGTAATGTAATTATTACTATTCATTAGGATGTGCTCAAATCCCTTCTGTGGTAGGAAGAATTTTCTATGCGCTCTTAACACAAATGATAGTCGTTTTAGTTGCTGGGAAGTGGCTTCTTTTTTTCTGGTAGCTACAACCATAGATGGCAAGATATTAATCTTTAATTTGATTCTTGAAGATAATGGATAGTCTCTAATTATACAGATATAAAAATATTTTTGTTACTGGGTACTTTTAATATCCTGATGGATTAAATTCTGAAAAATTTAACGTCTTTCCGAAATGCCTAATTAATATATTCTCAGCTGTAGGTGAATTATCCGATCTCATACAGTTTTTGTATGAAAGGTGTTTTTGTCCCACTTAATATCTAAACACACAATGCACTGAACACATACGAATACAAAATAAGTCTAAAAGGCTCACCTCTTTTAATTTAATGCTTCTTTTGCTCGTTCTGTCTTCTTCTTCTGACGCACGTTGCGTACCCACTTCCATGCATACTCAGTAGATTATCATCAGTCATAATCTTTACGAATCAAAGATCGCTTCTTCAGATCATTTTCATTTGCTGAATTCACAGAAATCGAAAACAGAAGGGGGGGGGGGGAGAAAGAAATCAGGGCCGTAAAAATTGCATACTTTTGTACAGCCATCCAAATATGTTTATTACGGTAATTATCAGAGATTGTTTAGATTGCTATTGGCAACGCTGCGCTGTTAGGCATGGTGAGGCAATGTTTAGTATGTAGATGATAGTGCCAAGAGAGGACAGTTAGTGAATTTTGCGTGCAGAAGGACATATTTCATGTAAATAGCATCGTTACATTTTCCATTTGTTACAAGGAAGCTTATTGCCATAATCTTACTTTTAGTTTTTTTTTTTTTTTTAATTTTTTGCTTGGTGTACTCGTAAAATATGAATTTAAGGCGAATTCTTATTATTGCATGACACTTCGAAGTCCCAGACTTCATATTCAGAAGGCCACAAACATATTGATGACATGGTCTCACAGATTCACCCCCAATCGCTCTGTCACAGGTGTCCGGTTACTGCCTTACCTCTCTTCTGTAGTTATTTCAATTTCACAATGTTCTGTGAACTGGTCCCGTCATTCTTCTGTTCTCTTTCCAAGAATACGAACAGGTGCTAGTTATCATCTATTTATTTACTTTCCAGCTTGAAGCCTACCGAACTAACTTCTCTTCCTCTTTTATCAAATAAAACAAAAAATGCACTAGTTAGTTAATGTTTTGCCGAAAATTGCAAGTTGAGTTGAATATATTTGAGCTTTGTCATGGCAGCGTTTTCATTCGTCGGTTGACCGCTTTGCAGTGGCTGTTTTTGGCAACATTGTATCAGAGAAGCACTTTAAAAAAAAATACAGATGTTTAATGTCTTCGCGTTCTGCTTAGACGCTGAGTTTTCGTTTCGTTTCGTTTTATCATCATCATCATCAAATTCCTGCCATGTACCCTCAAGGGGTGTACAGGATATGATAGTACTACATGAAAAAAATTACATCATTATTAATTTCTTATCTACAATTTTCCTCCAAATCAGCCTGTTACTTGTCAAGACTCCAACATTATCAGATCTTATATTTCTATCGTCTAAAGCACTTTGTACCGTATCAATCCGCCTATATCTTGGTCTTCCTCTGGGTCGTTTTGCTGCAAACCTGGCAGAGAACACTTGTTTTGCTAATCTTTCCTCGCCCATTCTGTTTAAGTGACCATACCACCCGAGATTAGCTCTGCTAACGCATTCCTGGATGCTGACAATGTCAAGTTCTTTCCTAATATCCTCATTTTTAATATGATATTGCCATTGATGCCATCTGTTCACGCCTCTAATCTTTCTCAGGACTCTCATATCTGCGGTCTCTAGTCTTTGGTCAAGTGTTTTACTTCTGACCCAGCTCTCAGATCCATAAGTTAAAACTGGTTTGAACACTGTCTTGTATACAGCTAATTTAGTGTTCCGACTAATTTCTCTCTTATTCCATATGAATTTATTCATTTGACTTCTCACCATACCAGCTTTGCTGATTCTGTTGTCTATTTCTATATTTAATTTACCATCTTTAGTAAAAATCGTGCCTAAATAGCTGAAATGTTTTACTTGTTCCACAGGTTCTCCATTCACAACACAGTTGACATTTTCAATGATTCTGCCTATTTTCATTGTCTTTGTCTTTTTATTGCTGACCTTCATACCACATATATTACAACAGCTATTCAATTTAGTCAGAGAATCTTGCAGACTTGTAGCGGATTTATTTAGAAGTATAACATCATCCGCATAAAGCAAAGAGCTGACATTAACATCTCCAATTTTGATATCATGTTTAATACCACGTTCCTTCATAATGTGATCCATATAGATAATGAATAGCAGAGGGGATAATGTACATCCTTGTCTCACACCAGATTTAACATTAAACCATTTTCCTGTACTTCCTTCAATTCTAACTGCTGACTTACAACTCAAATAAAGACTAAGTATTGCTTGATATAATGCCCCATTGACACCATATAACTGCAGCGTATTAAATAGCTTCTCTCCTGCCACCTTGTCATATGCCTTTTCCAAATCGACAAAACTTAAATACAGATCTTTGTTATATTCCCATGCTTTCTCGACTATTTGTCGTAAAGTGAAGATCTGATCCTGACAGCCTCTATTTGGCCTGAATCCAGCTTGTTCTTCACCAAGCTTTTCTTCCACAGTTCTTCTCAACCGTTTCTCAAGTATACTTGCATAGATCTTGCCAGGAACACTCAGTAGGGAAATACCTCTGTAATTCTCACATTCAGTTTTATTTCCCTTTTTATATATGGGTACTATGAGAGCGCTACTCCAATCATCAGGAATTCGTCCCTCTGTCCAAGCTTTCTGAACTATGCAGTGCAGCCACTGTAAAACTCTTATACCACCATACTTCAGCATTTCTGGTCGAATATCATCTACTCCGCTGCCTTTCCACATTTCAAGCCTTTGATGGCTTTTTCTACTTCAAGTATGGATATGTATTCCTGACTGCATGCCTGGTCAGTGTTTTTTATCACTGTGCTGTCATCACTGCTTGTTTCATTTAGCAGTTTTTCAAAGTAATTACTACATACTTCAAGGATATCTTTTTCTCCTGTTTTCATGTCACCTTTATCATCTCTAACTCCTTTTACAGCACTCTTTCCTCCATTCCTTAGCTTCTTCAACAACCTCCAGAATATTTTGCCACCTTCTTGATATTTATTTTCTATATTCTTGCCAAAGTCCTCCCATGACTTTTGTTTAGCTAGTTTTACACACTGTTTAGCTTTCTTACATTTGTCTCTGTATTCTGTAAGAGTAAAAGCCGACTTATTTGCCAGGAACTTTTGATATGCTTTCTTCTTTTCCTTCACTGCCTCTTTAACTTCCTGTGTCCACCAGGGAGTTCTGATTTTTTTATCCTTACACACAACCTCACCACATGCCTCTCTGGCAGAATCAATCAATGTTTTCTTCAGAGTTTGCCACTGAATCTCCAAGGTTTGATTTCTGTTCTCAAACTCTTTCATTTTCTTTTCAATAATCTTTCTGTATTTTAGTCTACAGTTCACATCTGAGAGCTGATCAACTTTTATTCGCTTTAAAACTTTCTTACATGTTATTCTTTTCAATATGAAATTCAATTTTATCCTGCTCAAGACTAAATAGTGATCACTTCCAATTTCAAATCCTCTGTACACTCTGGTGTCCTGCACCAGGGAGAAAACATCACTATCAACAATAACATAGTCAATGAGGCTTTTCTTATTCCTAGCCTCTTCTCTCCATGTGAATATGTGCAAATTTTATGTTGGAACATGGTGTTAGTAATAACCAGTCCATGTCCTGAGCAGAAATCCAACAGATATTTGCCATTATTATTAGCTTTACTGTTTTCTCCAAATTTTCCCAAAATATTTTTGTATGTCTCACAATCATTTCCTACTCTGCTATTTAGATCCCCAACAAGGATCAACTTTTCTTTTTTCATTATGTCAGTTGCTTTTTCTAAAGCCTCAAAAAATTCCTCCACTTCTACCTTTAGTAGAACCTTCTGTGGGACCATAGGCACAAATAAGTCTCATTGTCCAGTTCCCCATTCTCATATTTGCCCACATTACTCTACTTGAGACTGACTGCCATTCAAGAAGATTAGCCTTGTATTTTGTGTTGAGTACTATGGCTACTCGTTTCGTTTTAGTCATTGGAAAAACCGCAGAACTACTCGATAAAAAATAAAATGAAACTTACACTACTCCTTGTGTGATCACTAGATACTTATTGCATTAATTCTGTTCTGTGCCTTCTTGACGAATTCCAAATACAAATCGTAAAGCACACACATTGCTCCTAATTCCCTGGCGAAAACTACGACACTTGGTGAACAACACACCAGAATATAACCGATTACACTACAAATGACACGTGACTGACTTTTTCCTGTGCAAGCAATATTCTGTGCAGACCACCATCTCTTCACGTTAGAATACTGTGGTCTACAGGAAACAAAATAAGTCATTCTCGATCTAACCTTGTGATTTATAAATAAATGAACATTCATTTATATTATATGTAATTCCTTTTTTTTTTTGTGTGTGTGTGTGTGTGAATTTGTCTTATTTAAGAATTACGATTGTGACTCATTAACGTTTACTTTGTCGTTTGGTGAATTGCCTCTCTTTAAACTTTATCCGTTTTAAAGGGAAAAGAAAGCTTTTGTTTTTCTATATTATATATTCGATAATAGTTCCTTTCTTTCAGCAATATACGTCGTAAATGTATGTTCAGAAAAATATTTACTTTGTAAACACTTTATCCAGCACTTAGGAACGAAACATTAACTTTCTAAATACAGATCAGCCCGCTGTATTTACGAAATCTCTCTCACTGAGGTTTTTGACATTTTAATAGCATTATGTTTCTTCTATTTTAATGCGGACTAATTTTGGGTACATTAATTTATCGCGGTAATGATAATCGTTCTTTAAAAAAAAAAAAAATCGAGAACACACTACCATGGACGAAGGAAGTTTTCGTTCTCTAATCCTATCGTAGCGTGGATGTTTGTGAATGCTTTTAGAAGCTGGAGTTCAGTGGCCATTTGCGATTAACACACCGCTTATTTATGTTATTTACGAGGTGTAATGAGGGGGGGGGAGGAATCCTGAATGATCACTGGTAGGATGTATAGAGTAGAATCGTCTTACGTTATCAGTCTTTGAATGTCCCGTAAAAGTTTTATTGTGTTGTTGATCCTGTTGTAGTTTCTGTTCCACCAGAAATGGTAGGCTTCAAAGAATAGTGCGTATGCATCGAGTTCTGGTTCTGATTGGAGGAGGGGAATCTCGAGTTCTACTTGTGTTCAAAACACATGACTATGGTTGGATTTACGCATAAGCTAGACAAACTACACCTTAAAGCCTCGCAACATTACAAGGGCTTCACAACCTCATTTTCTTGGGGGGAGGGGGCTCTTAAATTATAGCTTAGGGATGCCGCAACCGTAAATTCTATCCTGAACATGACTTACACAAATGCTTTTATTCTTAATATGTGAATAAAATATTAAATGAATTTAATATAAATAATATCATAATATAAATACTAAATATGATAAATTTACATTTTATAAATTTATTATATAGACAGTGTAGTTAGCACAATTAACGAAGATAAAACCAAGCAAAAAGTTTTCATTGTTTTATTTTGTGTTTTTAACTGTAGAAACGTCTTCAATAATACAATGGAAGAATGAGAAATTTGATATACTAAATTTCATTTTATGGAATAATTTTAAGGAACATCCCGTCGGTATTACTGAAGAATTTTTGCACTTTAAAATTATATAGGCATTAAAATAATGCATAGTATAGATTACAGTGTTTCTCAAAAACCGACTTTTAGTTTTCTGTTTTTGTTTACGTTAACGACATATTATTAGTATGTCGCTATCCGCGTTTAGCCATAACTCCTTTACTGAAAAATTTACACTTCCAAATTTAATGATACAATTATTATCGTAATTTCGTACATATCTTCTATATTTATGTATTGAAAACAGATTTTAAAATATAATTTTATTATAAAATTATGCACCTTTTTCATTCTTTTCTAATATATTGTTTCTACCTAGTAATTGTGTGTGATATAATATGTTTTTATTTATTTATTTTTTTTTTTTCTTATAGCTTATATCCACACGATGCCTTTGGATTCAAGAGAATAATGGCTGAAATGGATTGGAGTAATAGAAGGCTATGCAGACACAGGAAGAGCCGATATGTTTGTAGATAATGGGAGTCGGCTGTGGACTGACCTTCAATAAAACTTTCTGCCTACTCTTCCTCCCTTCCTTGTTTTCGATCTAATTAGGCACTTGTTGGTTTAAAAGTCATTCAAACGACCAAGACGAGGCCATTTCTGGTGTGGTCATTGGGTTTGCTGGACACCTACCGGGCGCTACCAGTGCTACGGTATGGTAGTGGAAATTGTTTTGCGTGAAGGAAAAGCCCTTAGCCACGAGGCGCTCCATAGATGCTGTTATGCCAATCAACCTACTATTAAGCGCTGGTTATTGATAGCCTTAAGTCTCAGTATTGTCTCGTTGTTATTTTTTTCTTATTACATTTCTCACTTTCATCTACACAAGTAAGTATCATTTTTTTAAAGTAATAATACAAGTATATTTTGTAGAAGCTTAAAGTGGTTTGTGTAAAGATTATAAAACGGAAAAATGCTACTGTATTATTTACTTTCTTTCCCAAAATATTTCAGGGAAAGGGAGTGGAAAAAATGCTGATCCACTCTATCTTTGACTCCATTGATCTCCAGATTTTATATAAAATATATTTTTTAAATGCTTTATTTATTTATTTTTAATAACAACCAGAAAGATTGGAAACCCACCATACCTTGGGTGATTTTCATTGGAAACACTTGGGTTCAGATCTCATCAAGAAAGAAACTTATATCAGGGTTTTTCAGATGGAGCCAAGTTGCTGGTCTTGTATAGAAGTGGCTAGGTCTATCCTCTTAGGTTTCTTATCATGTAAAACAGGTAAACCAGCTAAAAAACACATGCCTAACAGAAATAACATACAAGCATTGAAGCCTCAGTTTCTTCAGTCATCATTCCAGTAGTTAAAAAATAAAAAAAACCTTGGCATACCAAGAGTTAGATACCCTAGAAACCCTTCTTTAAAGACAAAACACTTTGCATTTACAAGCATTTCAGATCTCTCATATGCAAGATGGTTCTTGCTCACCGGACAGTGAAAATCATCCTTTGCTGCCTCAGCATTTTATACATTTTATTAATTGTAGTATACTTGTTTGTGGGATTATTTGGCCAAACATTGAACACTTAAGAACTAAAAGAAAGCTTATTCCTGCTAAAGTTAAATATTAAAACTAATTCTAGTCATTTTCTGCTCATATATTGGAGTAGGAGAAATTCATACTTAGTTCAGATATTCATCATCTGAACATAGTTCAGATGATGAGCGCTAGCTTATAGCCAAAAATATAGGATCAAGATATGACCATTATCTCCACATCATCATCATCACAGGTAGTGAAGCAGTTGTTTGTTGACCACCTCCGTTTTTTTTTTTTTTTTAAGTGTGTTACATCAGATAACTCTTTATAATTTTAATTATCAACAAAATAAAGCCAAATGATACAAATTGTGTGCACATGCACACACTTATTGAACCTTCCTAACAGAAACAAAGGAAAAATTATAAAGAGTTATTTGATGTAACATGCTAAAAAAAATGTAGGGGTCAACAAACAACTGCTTCACTACCTGAAGCCCACAAATTAATTTGGGATCAGTAATATGGATTCCACATATTAGAGATATTGGAGAAACTGATGTGATTGCTGTTGATGTTTCTGAGACATTTGGTCAGGTCTGGCAAAGAGGCCTGTTTAACATGCTACCATTTTGTGGCTTCTGTCCTTTACAGTTGGGATTCTAGTATTCCCTCTGATCATTCATTACATGTAATGGTGGGTAGCTTCCTCTCTTTGGATTTTCTCAGATCTTTGCTTTGGCCTACTCTCTTCCTAATTGTTAATAAATTCCCTTAGTAATCTCAAAGGGTATCCATAGCTTTGTCAATGACAATAAGCTCCATCTCTCTTTTTGATGTGAACTTGAACTTGTGAAGAACTTATTACTCTGTTTAGGAGGAAAATCTGATGAGAGAACACATTTACCATCACATGTATTGAATGTCTTGAGAGAAAACTTTGCCACAGGCAAAATTTTTTTCACAGGTGTCTTCTCTACAGAAATGAAATAGCAAATTATACAAATAGCAGAAACATACTAAAAAGTGGCAGTAGCTAAAAGTAACAAAAATGGTCAAATTTTCCTAACTAAAAGAAAAATATATATAATTGATTAAACAAATTAGGAAGGATTAGCAGATTTAAAAAGAATCGTCTTCTATAAAGGAGATGAGCATAGACATAAGATCTATGTAAGTTTGTGCAATGAAATGATATTCTTTTAAGTTTCCTTATAAAAAGACTCCATTAGAAACCTGCTTTTATGAAGGATTTTTGTTTTATTCCAGAAAACTTTGTGTTTAGTAGAGATGGCATGTTCAGCAAGCCCTGACTTTTCAGATGCATGGTACTTGATATAAGATATATTTTTCTTGACAGATAAAAACAGATCTTCCAGATTATTATTATTACGTGACACCTCCAAGGACTCATCATGGGAGGGTACACTACTCCACTACATAATTCTTCAACTACATGACACCACCACCATCAACACAACATCACCTGCACCCACTACCACCACCACTGATATAGATTGTCTGTAAATTGTTTGTCTTCTCTTGGCCGATTTGCCTGCAGGATGGAAAATCCGAGTTTCCTGGGGAAAAAACTCTTCTACTACCTCTATATGAGATCAGCTAACTCTCCTTTAATTGAAAAAGCCCATATAAAAATTCCTCTCATCACAATGAGAATCGAACTCAGTTCTTTTCCAATTGAAGGGTGCAACATTTCAGGCTTTCAATTCCAGATTGTCCATAATAACATGAGAAATAGTAAGGAATCTGGTAAATTCCCAGAAAACTAAGTAGAGGAAGCTTTTTCTTAGGAGATAAAGGTGAAAATTTTTCAGACAGAACAAAAGGCCCCAAATATGTTAAGATTTTAAAATTACTGCAATACAATCAGAAATTCCTTTAATATAAGTGATTGGAATACAAATGATTTCCTCTTGAGCAGAAGAGGCAGGGATTTTGTAGTTGCTGAATGCTTCATCGATGAAGACTTCACTGAAACCATTTGACAAGAAAGTTGACCTAATGTATTGCATTTCTTTCTGTAGAGATTCATCTGAAGAATATAAAGAATAAGCATGATGTATTAAGGTCTTGATAGTCCCAACTTTTTGACAAGAATAATGGTGTGATTTTGCATCAGTATAGCTGACTGTGTGGGTTCTTCTGTAATGCTGAGAATTGCAGGCTACCATCAGGTTCATGAAGAATTAACAGATCTTTTTAGATCTGTTAATTTTTATTTTTATTTTTTCTAAAGTGAACTGTATTCTGGGATGAACTGCATTTATTTTGGCTACAAAATATTCTAAATCAGACAATTATCTATTCCAAATTACAAAAACATTGTCAGCATATCCCTACCAATGTGCAGGTCTTGGAAAAATATTGTTGAGGAGATATTTTTCAATGTGTTTCATGAAGTAACTGATAAGAGTTGAAGAAAGAGAACTTTCAATCACCTCCCCCTTCAATCTTTTGGTATAATTTGTTTTAAAAGCTGCAATATTCAGAATGAATAACAAAGTGTCAAAAAGTTTGTCAGTATCAGATGGAAATTTTTCTGGAATAATTGGATGGTATCTGACAATTGAATGTTGGTAAATAGTAACACAATAAGCAAACTGATCTTAACATCTGAAGGGCTTAGATGAAGATCACAAATTTCCTGAATTTCCAGCTTGCTTTAGGCCTGCAAATGGTAATATTCTTTAGTGCTAACACTAGACATTGATATCTTGCTTATTACAGACCTGAACTATTTTAGCAAAACATGTTTGGAATTCAGAGCAGAACTACTTGTTTAATTCTTAGTTCATTTGTGATGCTATTTTTAAAAAAAAAAAAAAAAAAAAAAAACCTGATATTTCATTATTCCTGTTTGTGAATGCGCATGCACAGTTTATGTTATGAATAAATAATTTGATTATGTCTTATGATATACAATTGGCCTGGTTGGCTGAGTGTATAGCATCTCTGCTTTGCATTTACCAGGTGGGCTTGAATTCTATTGCAACCATGGGTGTTTGTGAATGCCTTTAGGTGACAGATGAATTCATCACTGCTTATTGGGTGCTTGAGGTGGCTTGTAGCAATTCCAACCAAAAAAGAGTAGCTTTTCATATCTCATGTATTGCTACAAGAATATACAGTGTCAATTTGGGGGGGGGGGGGTGATATTATTGAGATAGCAGAGAATGCACAATTTGCAGTGCCCCACTAACTAAATCTTGAATGTCTAAAGCACTGATATAGTGATGAACATATAGTGATGTTCAGGCCATCACTGTGTGTGTGTGTGTGTGTGTGTGTGTGTGTGTGTGTGTGTGTGTGTGTGTGTGTGTGTGTGTGTGTGTGCTGAATTTCATTCAAGTCTAGTTGGTTTCCAGCATCCAAATCCTCTGCGCGCACACACACACACACCTTCACATTAGTGAGTCTAGATATATATCTCTCCTGGTCAACAAGCATTAAACTCATGAGGCTCAGACCAAAGTTAACTATCCTATCTAGGAATGAAACAGTACATTCAATGGATGAAGTGTGATATCTACAACTACAACCACCCCTCAGAGGAAAGACCAGTCTCCTGAAGTTTGTTACACCTGATATCTTGACAATAAAATATTCTCAGTTATCATGGTGTAACATGAAAAAATAAATAACATAAATAAAAACCCCTGCATAAAAGGAATAATTTAATTAATAAAATATTCTTGCATCCAGTATAAATTGAGTGAAATGTAAAGGTCTATTGTTTAGTTAAGATAACAAAAGAAAGGAATGTATTAAGATGTATTATGACTAAACAAGGAATTTGTATTAAATAAGTAGCTAACTAAGAATTAATATAGTAATGCGATTAAGAATGAAAGAGTTAAGTACATAAGTATAAAAGAATGAGTCATGAAATACGCTATGTAAGAGGCTACAGATTAAGCATTAAGTAGAATTCTGAGAAAAGGTTTAAAAGGGGGTTAAGATAGAGGCTAATAAGAGAAATAACGGAATATCGCTTAGGGCCTATACCAGGATAGAAACTTCGTTACGAGTTGCCGATCAAAATGACGTATGGAGGCAAAATGCTACCCAATTGGTAGACAGATGGAAAACAAGTAGGAGGCGGGAAAAAGAAGTAAGAAAGGGCGCCGTTAGGGAAGCAGCTATAAAAGGGTTGGTAACCCCCCCTCGAGGCTTTTTGTTTGAAGAGTAGGCTCATTTGTGTTCAGGAGAAGACGTTTAGATATTCAAGAAGGCTTTAGGCCTTTCTGCCTTTTTGCCAGAGGAGAAGAGACGTTTGGATAGTCGCAGTGGTTTTAGTTTGGTTTTCTAGTGGATTTCATGGTGTTCCCGAGTGGAGAGATATGGCTTATATCCTCATACCACAACAAGGAATCGAAGGTGAGCGGGAAAGCTATTTCCGTATTCCTATGTAGAAAGCGAAATATACCATGGAGTCATAGGAAACTGTGAAGATGTCGATGTCCTCGTTTCGGATAGTAGAAGCCGACTGCGCAGATGTTTATATAGCCCTGAATTGCAAGAAGATATGCAAGCAAGTTCGTTCAGTAGAAGGTAAAGGCCCGTAAGTGAAGCTAAAGAAAGGTATTGTGAATTTTGTCTTATGTTAACTAGAAGTTGTTTGTGATAGGTACCATTGTCATAATAAGGAACTGTTAAAGTGATTAGGGAGAAATTATAATAGGACTTTAGAATTTGATAGAAAGTGTTAAAAGTAAGTTAGCTAGAGTTGATAATTTGTGAATAATTAATTGTCCTAAGAATCTTGAGTGCCTACTATATTGTAAAAGGAAAGTTAATGACATAGTTGTGTGTTAATGAAGTAAATGGTTTTGTTAATGTTGAGTTTGATTAGTGTGAATTGAGTAATCAAGTAGCCTGAGGAATTTGAATGCCTAGTGTGATGTGTAGAGAATCGGAATTGTCATAAGTATGTGCTAGAGTAGTTAATGATTTTGTTAGTGTACTTGAAGTTGAATAATCTAATAGTGTGTGGTAATCTAATTTGTCCATGTTAAGTGAATTCATGTTTTTGTATGAAATTTTGTGTGAAATTTTGTGGCGGCATGATCGTAGTAACTTTTGTCGAATCATAGCCCAACTATTTGTATTAAGCTAATTTTAGTGTGTAAGTAATTTAGTTGAGTATTTTGATATGTACCAGGTTTAGAGAAATAATAAACCTTTTGTTTAATAAAAAAAAGGGTTGTCTGATATCGCTAATCCAATGCGCCGCTTAGAAACATTCGAGCTTAATCACGTGGGGAATTAATGTTAAGAAACGGGAAGTTTAAGGAATTAATGTTGAGTAACAAGAAATAGTGTCACGACTGCATTAGTTACACTTTCAGATATTTGAGTTCTCTTTCTCTGTTTATGTATAAAATATCCTAAACTAAATATCCCAAAGGGCGCAGTTAAAATACAAATACTAGGGATACTACGGGGAACAATAACTCAGATATTAGTAGAAATTTTGGTGATGTCTTGAAAGTAGAAGTTAGAAGAATATAGATGAAGGCAATTTGTAAGACAAACAAAATCGTAAGATAAGTTAGGGATATAACAAGTTCTAGGCACCATCAGATGGAATGAGTTTTGTTGTTCAGTGTAATACCACCCTTTTGCTTATTGGAAGCCTGAGGTGGTCAAAAACAAGGCCGAGACTCCAGAACAAAGTGTCACCTCCCTTCTCATACAGTATTAGTGATTTTATCAGAATTATGTTGTTATCATAGGAAGACCTAGTATTTCTTCTCTTCGGGGTTATCGTGTTAACATGATTATTCTGGAGATGGGCTACTTGCAAATATACTAGATCAGAATGGTAGTGCTATTTGAGGTGTCTGGGTCAGCTGGCAAATAATCTTGTTGACTATAACCTTAGTTGTTCTGTGTTGCTTCTGATAATTATGCTGGAGGAAGTCTGAGTAGTATTTCAGCATTACTTCAAACACACTGAGACCTGGATTTCAAGGAGTTAGTTAAATTCTCCATTTGTATGGCTTAGCAAACAGTTTATTCCTCTACAGAAACTACAGTTGTTAGATCTACTTGTATTTATTGAAGAAGTTTATATCATTATTATTTTAAAAATATAATAAATCCCTACATGTTTCACTGTCTTACTTATAACAGCTTTATGGTCTGTCTTCTAACTGCACCTGTTTGCCAGATTTTTCCTTTGGATGCATATATGTGATATATTTCAGAATACCAGTATATCAGAATTTCTTTGCAAGCCATTCTGGATTACTACAGGTTATCATTCTTCCTTTTGCTTTCCTCTTTCTATATACTGTCCTTCACATGAGTGCAAATTTAATCCAGAGGTTGTTCTAATGACAGATCATTGCACATCTTTCTCATTTTGACAACATATATACACTAAGAATCAACATTTCTAGAATATTATCTATTTCTACAACCTTGAATTCTGATTTCTGAACCATTTTCCAGTGGGTTTTGTTAATTTTGATAACAATGTTGACTTTATTGATATCAAACTCAATTCTGGCTTGTTTGTCACAAAGAAAAAAAATAATTTTCTTCCATTCTTATTTTTGACATCTTCCAAATCTCCATACATACTGTAGGATAATCACCCAAGATATTGGTTTCCTTTTTCACTTCTGGTATCAATTTATTTCCAAACAATGGCTAACTCTGTACAAATCACAAATATATCTGACCTTTAAATGCTGTTTCCACATTGAGGATAGTGCTCTATTGCTACCCTATTAAAATCTGAAATATAGAAGTGATCACTTAGGTCAATTATGGTAATTTCATTCCATTTACTTTCAAACAAATATTCATTTTATTATTATTATTATTATTCAGGCCTCCATGGAGTCAAAAGACTCATCGTGGGAGGTCCTTCCTAAGAAACACAAAGTTTATCAAGACTCATCGATGGGAGGTCCCCCCTAAGAAACAAAGTCTATCATACCATTCCTTGAACTCATTGACCGTTCTCGCTCTCACCACTCCATCAGGCAATGCATTCCATGGGTCAACCACCCTCCATGCAAAGAAACCACTCCTCACCCTTTTGCTCACAGTTTCCTTTTGTAACTTCCAGGGATGGCCTCTTGTCATCACTCCTTCCCGCTGTTCAACCAAGCGAAAGAACTCCCCAGTGTCAATCTTGTAACCACCTCTCAACAGTTTAAAAGTCTCAATCATATCTGCCCCACCATACACAACTTTCTGATACCTATCAGACAGCCAATCCTGAATCCAGTTGACCGATCTGACATCCACCAAACTGCAGTCCACATTCCCTCAGCCGATCCTCATAACTATCATTGTACAGTCCTGAAACCATCTTTGTTATCCACCCTTGTACCCTTTCCACAGTTAATTTATCCCCTTCAAATCCTGGGGACCAAATCTGAGACAATAGTCCACGTGTGGTCTGATCAGGGTCTTATACAACAGAATGATAACTGTTTTTATCTCTGCAGGTCAGTGTCCTTCTCATTATTGCAACAATCCTCTGTGTTACCTTTACCACCTTTGCAATATGTCCCCTAAATTTCAGGTTTCTATCACCCAGATCGCTTGTCTCCCCTACTTCCTCCAGTATAACTCCTCCCATAGAGTATGCAGTGTCCCATCGATGTTTCCCAAACCTCAAGACCTTACATTTTGCTGCATTAAACCGACACCCCCATTCATTTGCCTATCTATCTAGCTTATTCAAATCCTCTTGCAGGGCTGCCGCATCTGCACTATTACTAATAATCCTTCCCAGCTTTGCATCATCTGCAAACAACTGAATAACCCCTTGCAATCCACTGACAATGTCATTGATATAAAGGTTAAACAATATAGGTCCCAGTACTGAGCCCTGTGGGACCCCACTTGTAACCCTCTGCTTCCTTGAAACTGCCCCACCATACACAACTCTCTGATACCTATCAGACAGCCAATCCTGAATCCAGTTGACCAATCTGACATCCAGACCCATGTGCTGCAACTTAAATACCAGCTTATCATGTGGCACCCTGTCAAATGCCTTCGCTAAGTTTAAGAAAATGCCAGTATATGCCTTTCCCTCATCTAATGTTCTTGTAACTTTATCATAAAAGGCTAGCATATTGCTAAAACAAGAGCCCCTTCACAAATCCATGTTGACTCTCACAGATAACATTACCCTCATCTGCCCAATGCTCTATACGGTCCTTCACTACTTTCTCCAAGATCTTACTAACTACTGATGATACACAAACTGGTCTATAATTAGACACGTCCAGTCTGCTACCGCCCTTATGCAATGGCACTATCTTACCTTCCTTCCATTCCATGGGCACGTTTCTAGCAGCCAGACTTTCATTGAAAAGCCAGGTCAAAGGCACTGTCAGTTCCCTAGCACATTCTCTCAAAACTCGTGGTGAAATACCATCCAGTCCCACAGCTTTACTAACATCCAGAGTACTCAGTATTTGAAACACACTCTCCTCCTGTACCTCTAAACCTTGAACCTGCCCTATCCCTCTAGCATTAAAACTGACTCCTCCAGGATGAAATACTCCAATAAAGTGTTCATTGAACAATTCTACTATGTCCTTTGCATCAGTCACTCTATTCCCATTTTTATCCCACAATATCATTCTTCCACAGTTATTTCTCCTCCTACTGGCCACATACCTAAAAAAAATTCCCTAGGATTTTCTTTGGATCTTAGGGCTAATCTCCTCTCATATTCCAGTTTCGTCTTCCTTACCATATTAGTCACTCTTCTGGCCTGTGTCTTATACTCTTCATGCATCTTCTCTTCTCCTGTCTCCTTATATCTCTTCCACAGCCTCTTTTTCACATGCAATTCCTGTTTAATATTGTTTGTCATCCACTTTACTCCAAATTGTGTCCTCTTGTTCACTCGTAGTATACAACTTACTATTGCTGCTAATAAATATTCTTTCATAATTTCCCACGCACTAATGATATCCCGGCCTTCCAATTCTTCCCTCTATGAAACTTCCCCAAGTTGACGTCTTAGACTACTATAATCACCTGCCTTATAATACCTACAAAAATGCATAGAAAAACAGAAATCTGTCTTTATGTGTTTCATAGATTTTGAAAAAGCATTCGACAAAGTCAGACACACTAACTTAATAGAAGTCCTTCAACAAATAAGGCTAGACGAACAAGACATAAGACTAATAACAAATCTGTATTGGAATCAGTCAGCTACCGTTCAATTAGACAACATTACCACCAGGTGATATTAACATCAAAAGAGGAGTGAGACAAGGATGTATGCTCTCACCACTCCTGTTCAACATATATGCAGAGGTAATCTTTAAAAAAGCATTGGAAGAATGAGAATGTTCAGAGGGAATCACAATAAATGGAAAGATTGTTAACAACCTTCGATATGCAGATGACACCGTGCTAATTGCAGATAATATTATGGATCTCCAAAAACTCATTGACAGAGTATACATAGAAAGCCAAAGAATGGGAATAAATATAAACATCAACAAGACAAAATACATGATCATCAGCAAACATCCAGCCTCATCAATGAAACTGACACTCAATGGGAAAAATATTGATCAAGTGTCAAGATATAAATATCTTGGTTGCTGGCTTAATGAACGGTGGGATCCAGAAATAGATATAAAGACAAGGATTGAAGTTGCACGGCAGTCCTTCATGAAAATGAGAACAGTATTCTGCAATAAAGACCTAAACATGGAAGTCAGATGCCGAATGCTGAAATGCTACGTGTAGTCTATTCTGCTCTATGGAGTTGAAACATGGACATTGAAGGCGACAGCCATCAAGAAAATCGAAGCCTTTGAGATGTGGCTATACAGAAGAATGCTAAAGATATCATGGACAGAAAAAATTACCAATGAAGATGTCTTAAAATCCATTGGCAAAGCTAAACATCTTGTACAAATAATCAAGAAACGAAAAACATCATATCTTGGCCACATCATGAGAAACAGCAAATACCAACTTCTACAAACTATTTTGATAGGAAGAATTGGTTGCAAAGGAACTAGAGGAAGAAAAAGAATATCATGGTTTGACAACATCAAGACACGGACAGGAAAGAGCAGTGCACAACTGCTCAGATTAGCACAAGAGCACAGTTTGTTCGCCAAGGTGGTCACTGACCTTCGATAGAAGATAGCACAATAAGAAGAATAATACCACATACGTTCCCGTCTCTTTGATGCTCCTGCATGTCTATTCATTTTCCAAGTCAAAACCATATGCTCACTCTCTCTCCAACTGGTGGGAGAGATGTTTGTATGAATGAATATTTATATTCATTCATACAAATGAATTGGAATTGGCATTTTGGTTGATTGTCATCCTTTCATAGTTCAGTTCCACAGTTATAGGACAGCTTTTTTCTTCTTTATTCATTTCCTCTGCTACTGTCCTCTGGAATGGTCTCCTGAAATATTTCTTAAAAAAGTGTAATCTTCAGATCTTTGAATTCACTGTTATGGAGTTCCTTCTTTTTTCTCAACTTTTGCCCATGTCTGGTACTACATGGGGAAAAAGTTGAGAAAGGTTAATTCAACCTGCAGTGTGCACTGTAGGTTGAATTAACATTTCGTGTCTGATATATCATGAGCAGGGCAGGGATTAGTATATTGTTCTGCAAATTGTGTCTGTACTTTTTGAAAATAATACTTTTCATTTTGTTGAACATTTTTTATATTTAGTATGAAATGAACTATTGATTCAATATGACTAGAATCTCTCT
The DNA here is from genome assembly GCF_054136105.1 of Typopeltis vanoorti. NCBI lineage: Eukaryota > Metazoa > Arthropoda > Arachnida > Uropygi > Thelyphonidae > Typopeltis > Typopeltis vanoorti. Next base: position 52,934,770 of record NC_143562.1, on the reverse strand, counting down.
CTCTCTCTCTCTAAGAAATAGCTTAACTCTTAAAAGACTGGTTGTAAATCATGTACTAAGGCGTGCTGTTTACTTTTAATGATATTTGTTTTGATGTTGGTTTTGGAAGCTAGTTGCTTTAAATGACTTAGTACCTTCCCAAACACTGTAAGGAATACTAATGAGTATTAATTAAAGTACATCTGCCATCTTAATTAGCAACCTTTATAGTGTTTCAAAAGACTTTTGATATTCATTAATTACAAAACTTTGGTAGTTACAAACTTTTAGTGCCCTGGAAAGGCCAAAGCTTGTAGTTGTTTCATTAACTGAATGGTAGTTAATGTTGTCATGAATATTGAAAAGCTGATGGAGACATCATTACTCTTCATATGGAAACATATGAAGTTGAGTAATAAAGCTGCATTGTTGATCAGTGATATATTTCTGTACTACTATTAAAAATGAAAGTTAAATTATTCACAAAATACGTAAATTTTTTAAATTTTTTATGTACATCTATTTTCTATGGAAAATATTTCTTGGTTCTAATAAAGCGCATCCACTGTCAATTTTGCTAATAAAATATTGGCCTTCACTAAAAAATTAAAGAAATAAAAAAAGAAATTGAAAATAGAAATTCTTGATATCATAAATAAAGTTTATATTTTAACCTATATAGGGATACAGAAATTTGGGTTGTGAAGTTTGTATATTTTTGACTTATCATTTTATAACATGTTTTATTAAACCCACTTATGAAACTGACTTCTTTCAGATTAATTTCAGCAATGTGCTGTGAAATTAAGAAATATGAAAATTTGCTTTTCTGGGAAATACATCTTATATCATGTTGGAATTTTTTTCCCACTTGGTTAGACTATAATAAATTTAGTTTAATCCTTTATCCAAGTGTAAGCAAACAAAGTTTGTGCCTGAAGTATCTTCAGGACTGAGGCAACTCGTGGTAAAGGTGGACCAAGCTCTCATCACTCCTTGTCTTAGTATTTCCCATAATGCAAAGCACATCTCCTTGCAGACATGTATAATGTTATGCATTAAGGAAAGGGCCACTACCCAGACCAGTTTCGACCTTTATTGATTGTTCAAGTACAGGTCAAACTCCAAAAACTCTGCATTGTTCCCCTCAGTAACAGGTTCACCTTGTCACTGAGAAGAACTCTCAGAACTGGTTGGCTCTACACTGTGGCAGGCTCACCCCACCACCGAGCAGAGCCGCTCATATCTCATCCGAGAGGTAACAGCAACAGCCGTGCCTCAGTTAACTTCATAGGCAACAACACTGCCATTCATTATCCCTCACCCAGGATCTGGGTGACAGCAACAGCCGAGCCTCAGATAAAACTTCATGGGCTACGGCATTGCATTCATCACCCATGCTTCCAACCGGTTTCGACCTTTATTGAGGTCTCGTCAGTGAGAGCCACACCCAGAGGTGGTGATACTAAGGCAGAAGCAATGGAGAAGTCATATTTACCTATACGAGTTGCCAAAAGGTGTACCGGCTTATTGTTAAATTACTCTGGATTTAGAGAAAGATGTTGGAAGTTTTTTCCCACTTGGTTAGACTATAATAAATTTATTTAATCCTTTATCCAAGTGTAAGCAAAGAAAGTTTGTGCCTAAAGTATCTTCAGGACTGAGGAAACACATGGTAAAGGTGGACCAAGCTCTCATCACTCCTTGTCTTAGTATCTCCCATAATTCAAAGCACATCTCCTTGCAGACATGTGTAATGCTATGCATTAAGGAAAAGGCCACTACCCAGACCAGTTTTGGCCTTTATTGAGGTCTCATCAGTGGGAGCCAGACCCAGAAGTGGTGATACTAAGGCAGAAGCAATGGAGAAGTTCTGAAGATACTTCAGGTGCAAACTTTGTTTGCTTATACTTGGATAAAGGATTAAACTAAATTTATTACATCTTGTATCATGTTGGATTACTAATCATACTGAATTTACTGAAGTATCACATTATTGCTTTTTATGCTTTGTGCAGCCATACTAATGTTTGTATGCTGGCTGTTTGTTACTTGGTGTTATGTTTCGCAATCAGCATCTTGGTAAGCTTCATTGATCACATAGTGTACTTAGTCTTTGTAGCCATATTATCTATCTTCGTTGGCTTGCTATCCATTAATGCAAACATGGATGTGAGACAGCCTTTTGTCTGATGATACAAGGCTGTATCATATTATCCCCTAATGGTGCAAAGTTTTAAGTCATGAAACATTTCAATAGTAAAAGTGGTAATTAGTAAGTAGCTTGCTTCTGTAGCCAGGATTGCACCTTTTAGTAAATTGTTGTGGCCTCTTGTTGTACAGGACAAAATGGAACTCGTACTAAGAATTTTCTTTATTCACATTTTGGAAGAAACTGTTATGATAGCAGTTTCTTCCACATTTGGAAGAAACTGTTATCATAACATTTTATAATTTAAAAGAAAAAATTCATTTATAGAACAGAACCTTACCATGTTTCTTCCATATGTGCTAGGCATTAGCAACACTCTGCTAATTCCTAGCACAAACTACACTTTGAACTATGAGGGGATGGTATAGAAGAGCATTGACTTCTGTTAGATCTCTAACCTCTCCACAATCCATTGGCAATATCACTGACATAAGAACTAAACACTAATGGTTCCAGTACTTGGAACCATTATTATTTTGCTGTACAGTGTGTGGGTGTGTTGATCCACCCACTTCTATTATTCTTCCTCCTCTTTGATCCTGTTCCACATACATATTTCTTTAATATATGTCAGATTTATTGTTATTGCTTGGCATTTCCATGGGTTTATCACAGGACACTGTGCTCTACTCTACACAACTCAGTTTCCCCTACTTAATTCTGCATCCCCCCCACCACCATATGATGTCCACTGATAGTATTTTTGTCTGTAAATTGCATGTGTTAACTAGTCAAGTTGCCTGTGTGGGGAATGTGAAACCCAATTTTTCTAGGTAGATCTTTCTGATTGGCCAAAGTGTAATAAACCATAAGAGCACAACATCTAGTAAACATCTGGAAAGGTGAAAGCTTGACCTCCACCAATGAAAGAAATGAGGAAATCTTGAGGACAGGTTGAGACGCTACTCTAATACTATTTTATGTATTAAATAACTTTTTAAATAAATAAATGGTATTAAATGCAAATTATTATTATTTATTTTTATTATTATTATTATTATTGTTCCGGGAAACTCCAAGGAGTCGACAGACTCGTCGAGGGAGGCCCTAACATCATGTCAAGAACAACTATTCAACATTCTCACAGTATCTATCATATCTTGCCTTGAACTCATTCACAGTCGTAGCACCCACAACAGACTCTGGAAGCTTATTCCACTCATTTACCACTCTCCAAGTAAAGAACCTAGCTCTAACACCCTTGTCAACCACGCTCTTGCCCAGCTTCCATGCATGGCCCCTAGTCCTCCCACCACCAGTCATATTTTCAAAAATATCTTCTGGATCAATCTTATAAAAACCCTTCAGTAATTTGAATGTCTGAATCATATCACCCCTCCTTCGCCTATCGTCCAATTTCTGCAACCCACAAATCTTCAACCTACTCTCATAAGGTTTATTCCACAGACCTGCTATCATCTTGGTCACTCGTCTCTGGACCCTCTCCACTTCCTCCCCATCACGAAGAAACCCTGGTGCCCATAGCTGGGCACAGAAGTCCAGATGGGGTCTTATCAAGGCTCGATACAGAGGAACAACAACTTGTTCGTCTCTGCATGTTAAAGTATTTTTCAGAAGCCAAGTGATTTGGTGAGCTGTTTTAGTTACTTTTGCAATGTGCCCCCTAAACTTCAACTCCCTATCCACCAACACTCCCAAATCCCTGGCCTCATCAATCTCCTGGAGTATGGTTCCACCAATGCGATATACTGCTGGTATTCTTTTCACCCCAAAGTGCATAACCTTACACTTTGCCACATTAAATTGACATCCATTTTTCCTAGCCCAGTCCTCCAAACTATCCAAATCATCCTGTAAAATTTTGACATCCTGTGTACTCATAATTGCTCTACCCAACTTTGCATACCATTTATATCATTTTATGGTATTAAAATTATTTTTCACATAACCATATCATTAATTTAATTTCTCTATGATATAAACACTTTACCAAGGGAATTTACAGGATAGATGCAAACAAAATATTTGATTATGTGGTAGAACACAAAGAGAATCAGAGATCAGCCTGGAAGTTGAATAAAAGTGGAATTATCAAGTTAGGACTGGATTTTTTGCTTGTGGGGAAATGAGTGGAATGTTAATAGAAGTAGCTGAGAGTGCATTGGCAGTGAATGAGTTTAAGGTGAATTATGATAAGCATTCTGTGAATAATGATTACTGTGAATCTCCCATAATTATTCTTCAGACTCCCTGGAAATGCTTGAATAATAAAAAAAAAATGCCTGCCATGATATTGCTGTTGTTGTGATGATATTGCTGATTTGTAACATTAGTGAAACATTGGCTAATTTACAAAAATAAAACATAATTAATATATCATTATTATTATTTTTCTTATATTTAAGCCACATGTGGCATGCAACATGTAAATTTCTAAATGGATTAATTGGCTTTTATTTATTTATTCAAACTTTATTTTTTTTTTTTAAAGAGATTTCAAGTTGTGTAACTTGAAATCCACTTCTTTGATGTGCATTAGGAATAGTCCAAGTAATGTTAAGCTGTATAAGAAATACTCATATATTTTAAATTGATTCCTTTGAATTTCTAATTTTACTAGCTTCATGAAAGTTCCTCGGCAACCAACTTTCCGCTGTCACTCCCAGCCAGAGGGGATCATTAATGCTCCTTACAGTGGACCAGCCAATGTACATGCTTCTAGTGCCCAGCTGCGATTAGATGCCAAGGTTTTAGTATTTGTTGAAACTCAGTATTCGCATCTAGGTAGACAGATATGTGAAATCCTTGAAGCAGGTCGCATCAAGTAAGATCACTACTGCAGTAATTTTAATTATTTTAATTATATATATTTAAAATGACTGTTAATTATTTTAAATAAATAATTCTTTAAAAAAAATGCAATGCCTTCTTTAACATTGATAGATGTCTTTCTGAAAAGTGTAAAAAGATTTTTTTTTTTGGTGGGGGGTAAGGTTGTGGATTACACACTGAAATTGAAGTTAAGAAGCTTCAATTTTTTTTCTTAGTTTTCAATAAAAAACATTTTATAATTTAAAAGAAAAAATTCATTTATAGAACAGAACCTTACCTGATCATGAAGTTGTTGATTAAAAAGGGAGGGAAGGAACAAAAAAAATTATATTTCTCCATTTAAGGAGTATAGTACACCCACAGATTCGAGACCCTTCGACACTTCTGTGCATGTCAACAGAAGGAGAATCCATTACGATAATAGGGTAATCAATCCTTATTGTGGGATGAGTTGTTTATTATTACACGTCGGAAAATTAACTTCTCTTTCATGATCATTGTAGTTAACTGTGTTTCTTGTATAACAGTTGGAAAATTTTGCCTATAATACACGTGATTTCGTGTGTTGGCAACCAATTTTTATGTCCTTCATTTTTTTCTCCCCTTCAGCATGAATCGACTATTCTTGGCAAGTTGCCAAGCAGAGATCTACAAACTGTGGGCATATTATAGTTAGTATGATTGCCTTAGTATCCCATAATGCATAGCATTATGGGAAGGGTCACTAGCCAGACTGGTTTCACCTTTATTGAAGTCTTATCAGTGTGACCCAGACCCTGAAGTCATAACCAAGAAGGAAGTAATGCAGAAGTGATATTTCCATATACAAGTAGCCAAAAGGTATCACACCTTATTAATAAAATACTCTGGATTAGAGATAGATGCTGAAAGTTTTTTCACTTGATTATACTATCAATTAAATATCCAGAAATTATATTCTTGGTTTCATCCTTTATCCAAGTGTAAGCAAACAACGTTTGTACCTGAAGTATCTTCAGAATCGGGCAACTCATATATAGAGGCTAATGACTTCACATCACTTGCCTTAGTCATTAGCCTCTATATACGAGTTGCCCAGTCCTGAAGATACTTCAAGGGCAAACTTTGTTTGTTTACGCTTGGATATGGGATTAAACCAAGAATATAATTTCTTGGCATCTTTAATTTATTGTATAACCGAGTGAAAAAAGTTTCAACCTAGGGACAGGGATATACTACTATCTATTATCAAGGTAAGTAAGAAGTTATGTATTGAAATGACATGATAAGTAGTTGCAAATATTAGTAAAATTATTTGAATTCTTTTATTTTATTTTAAAAATTTGATAAATTTGAAATGGTTTTCTGCTTGGAATTTATCAGGTTGATTAATCTTCTTCCTTTTTAAGTTGTAAACTTTTTTTTTTTTGATATTTTTCCCCCCTTTTTTTCAGGTACAAAATGGAAATTGCAGGAAAGAGCTTGCCTTTACTTACAAATTTAGATAAGGGAAAATTTGCAGTTATTGTATTTGAAAATTTAGAAAAATATTTAAATATGGATAAATGGAATCGAGAACTTTTGGACAAATATTGCAGAGAGTACAGTGTGGGCATTATCGGATTTATAAAACCTAATGAGGAAAGCCTAGTTGGAGCACAGTTGAAAGGTAAGCGGATTATGAAATGATTAATAAAGAACTGTTTCGTTATATAAGGAAGTGCAAGTCAAATCCTGTCAAAAATCCTCCTTTTTTTTTTTTCTTGGTTTTTTCTCCTCTATACAAATATAAAAGAGTTCTTGAGCTTTCATAATCTGTTTTGTATATTTTTCTTGTTCTTTTGCAACTTTTACATTTTGATATACTTTTTTTTCCTGATCTGATCTGATCACACAATTGTTTCAGCTCATTATGTTGATTTAAATCTTTACAGGTCATTATTATATTCTTTATTATATTATATTATATTCATTATTATATTCTTTCATTAATAAGATATTGGATGAAAGTGATGGCATAATGAACAGTATTAATAATGCAATCCATTTGTTAATCTGTCAGTTTGATATATCCTTATTTCACATATATAACATACTGGTCATTTAGTTATATGTAACCTCATCATTGCATATAAAAACAGGTTTCTTCCCTAATAATTTATTTGAATATCATGAAGAGATGTTTTCTCCATGAAATGGCGTTATTCTCATCATCATTTCTCCATAAAGTGCGATTATTAGCTTTCTGTGTTATATTTATGTGTAAACCTATGCCATAACTATGTAGGCATTTGAAACTATCTGATGGAATATGCTTATGTTCTTCTGGCCAATTTTTCAGAAAAAAACTGAGTTTCTGCAAGAATTAACCCTGCCAACCCTGTTTGAAACTGACTAACTCATCTTTAGATGCAGTGTATATAGTAAATACAATTTTAAGTTTCTTTCTAGTTAACTCTTCAGATTAATACTAAAAAAGAATGCTCATTTCCATAATATATAAATAACATGATGTCTGGTTTTGTTTCAGCCTAACTTCAATATTATTTATTGTTTGATTATATTCCTAACAAGAGTTAAATCTAACCTTACATATCTACCTTTAATAGAGTTTGGTACTAATATTAAAAGATTCTTCAATGTTTGTAAGGTTAGATTATATGGACAACAGTGTCAATTGGTTGGAAAGATCTGTGTTTGAATCCCATCTAGGACACACAAAGGTTCTTTGTGTGTCCTAGATGGGATTCAAACCATATGACATTTGCATTTGGAAACTGTCATTATAGTTTGATAAGTAGATTATCAAGTTTTCAGACTTAGATTGTGTTATAGTCTTAACAGAGAATGTAGATATAACATTTTTATCAGGGTTGGTGAAGGCATTCCATTTTTTTAATGTGGCACATTTTGCTTCGGTGCATATTATTATTAATTTGGGTTTGATCTCAGAAAGATGTCCAAGCATTATCTAACAGCACTTTGAGTCTGTTATTTGTTGGGTGAATATATATCTGTTTTTTATACAAAATCTTTCTTTTAAAGCCTGTTTGGTATGTTCTCTAGGAGCATGGTTAATTTTTTTTTTTTTTGTTATTTCAAATTGAACTGTTGCTGTGTACAACAGTGAATTTTGGAATAACATTGTATATTAAACAATTTTTTTAAAAATTGCATATAAAAATTAAAAATTCTGAAAATTGGCATCTTCACAATACTAAAATTATGCCTAAACTCCAACAAATAGCAAGGTAACTCACATTCAGTGTGACCTATTTAGTGTACTCTGCCATTTACATTTTGAAAATTATGGAGACATCTACCATGTTTGAGTAAAACTTTAGTTTAATATAAACCAAAATCAACACTCAACGTTTTGACCTTCATATTGAGGTCATCTTCTGGAGCACATACACTATATACAGAGAAACAAGCTGCACTACAATCTGCATCGTTTGCTAAAGTTATTGATCTGACCTCTGGTGAAAAAAAAAAAAAAAACCATGACTACATCAATGCTAGAATCCTATTATTGTTATTATTTACTGGTTACAAAATTACATTAGGCTGGAGAGCAACATGTTTATATATATATATATATATATTGAAGACATGAGTGTACATATAAATTTCAACCAATTGGTATGGAATAGTTTCCAATACTAGCTGAAGGTTGCTTAAAGTCCTAAAGTATGTGCTAAATACTAACTATTAAGTAGGCTGAATATGTGCCATCCAGATTCTTGGAATTTTCATGCCACCATTATTGTTGATATTAGGGTGGTTTATCAGAATTTTGCAGGCTTCTTTAAATTTTCTTTCATACCAGAAGAAAGAAAAGAAAAGCCTAAAAGAAAGGATACTCTGCCATTTATTTTTCACTTTCGTGCTCTTATCATATTCTGAGTACAAAAAAAAATTATCCTTACGCACACCATGATTCTATTATATCTTCCATTTTTTTATCTATTTTATCTGTTCATTTTACATTTTAAATTCCATTTCATTTTATTGTATTGTAAATTTCATAAGTAAGTTAATAAGTAAGTTTATCCTTAAGAGTAAATTTTGTAATAAACCTCGAATCAGATGTATGAATAATCAGATTTCCAAAGAAAAACTTGTACTATTGATGTGATAAATCAGTTAAGTATAAGCAGCAACTAGTATCAACTGCAGTTAATTAAAGATTGTGAAAAACAAAATTTGAGTCATTTAATCACATTAATTTGAAAAGCTTAATATAATATTAATAATATCTATAAATATTAATAAATATTAATAGATATTATTCTGCTTATGCAGGATAATAGAAATGAATTAAACATGATCAGTTCATGTTTGTTTTACAGCCTCTAACTTTTAAATGTGATGACATTATATTAAATTAAGGAAATTAGACATTCAAGGAGATCTGAGCTTCAGTAAGGATATGTTTTCAGACTGTGTTTTTTATGTGAATCCTAACCATGAAGGGTTATAAACCTGTCACAGATCAAGAACAGTGCTTAGGATTAGATAATCCAAAATTCGTGCTCTTTAGGCTAGTGGTTCAAAGTGACCTTTCAGGTCATTTCAAACATCCATTAAGCTGGTAGTCTCACACTGGTTGATGAAATTCATTTCTCACCTAAAGACATTCAGAAAAATCCATGCCTGCAGCATTACAACAGTATTCCTTGATTTCAAACTGCTTCAAGAAGAAAATTAAGTGATAATTATTTAAAATTTAATATTCTTTTTCTTAGCCTTTCCAAAAGCATAAAAATTTACATATGCTTAAAAAATTCTTATGCAGTGAATTTTTTTTTTATTGTAGCTTTGAATTCAGTACCTCAAAGTTCATCAGAATAGCCTAAATTCGTTTCACTTAGAAAAGAAGATTTAATTTTTCTACCAGTGTAATCAGTCTGTTTGCTATCTCTTGATGATTTTTGATTTTGATTTTGATTAAGGAATAAAAATTTTGATTTTTATTCCTTAATAAAAATCAAAATTTTTATTAAGGAATACAATAATAAATTTTTCTTTTAATTTTATTTCTTCAATGAAAGTATTTCTCTGAAATTAATGTATGTGCCCATATCTCATGAGTTATTTTGTCTTGTTTGTTTTAGGTTTTCCTTTATTTGTGCATACAAACTTGGCACTCCGTGACTGTCAGTTGAATCCTAATTCTCATATACTGCGGCTCACAAGAGCTGGTGAGGTGTATTATGGTAATTTGCATGGAGAGGACTGGACAGTTTTTCAACCCAATCACTCAACATATGAAGCTCTTGCTTTGGCTCGTGCTCAGTCATTTCATCCATCATTAGCAGCAGAAGGAATAAATCCACTTTTAATCACTGTGATACAAGTAAGTTGTATCAAAACTCAGAATTAGAAGATTATTATATTTAGTACATTTTAAACGTTGCCAGTATTGTTAAACTTAAAACATCTAGACGTCTAATGCTGCTGCTTAATTATGATAACTGTTTAATGATTTGTGTCATTCAAATAGAAAAATAAGAAAATGATTGCAGACAATCTTTAAAAAAAAAAAAGGTTTGTTTTAGATTAGCATTCTTGTGTAATGTAACAATATTCATTATTGCAAAAGCTGAATCTGCATTTTTTTTTTTTTTTATGTGCATTGCAGACGGTCTGTTTCAAATGGAAAGTCATAGTAGTCTCTAAATGGCAACTTTCATTGAATTCCATTGGCCAGTTAGGAATTATTTATATTTTACAATTTTACTAATATAATATGGCTTAGGCCTATAGTGAAAAAAAAAAGGAAAAAAAATACATTGTCATCATTTCAAATAATTTTGGGGAGGGAGAAAAGTCAAAGGGGAAATCTTTTATCAAGTAGTCTTGAATCTAGGTTTGGTTTAACAGAGAAAATTACTGCATTGTACTATATTCATACGAACAGATAAGCAGCAGCACTTACATTATTTATATAAAATATCTTTTGAAATCAATCAGAGATAAATTTTTGAATATCCATATTTCTACTGTTTTTGCAAGAACCATCATGATGCCTTTGACAAGTTTATTTGCAAGACTCTGTTAAAATTATGTGATCATACTCATAATTCCATTTATAGTTTCATATTTTGTCTCTGTCACAGAAACATCTTCAGGAATACAATATTAAATTTGTAATAACACACATAAAAACAGACAATAAGTGGAAGAAATTAGATTATTTTATGCATAAAGTCTTATGAGGAGGATGCCCTTTATAGATGCTGTTGGGCAGGAAGCCTAAGAATTAGTTGCTCAAGTCATGGGAAGTTTAACACAACCACATTTATTTGAATTAGGCTGTTTTTTTTTAAAGTCTGCTGCTAATTCTAAAAAGAGGGAACATATAGATGATCTGTTCCCTCCTGACACTTCTCAACCTTTTAGACACTGCCTCCACTAATTATTTCAGCTGGAATGGGAAAATTTGCAAGCAGCCATCTGGCCTTGCAATGCCCTCTGTCTCCTCCATGTGCTGACTTATTTGTAGAAAACTTGAAAAAACATTTCCTCACATCTACAAGCAAAAAAACCTTCACTTAGGTATATATAGATGACATCTTTATCATCTGGAAATACAGTGTTGCTGAGTTACATCATTTTCTTTTGTCTATCCATTTCTTCCATCAAAAAATAAAATTCACTTTGGAACTTAAAAATGAAGGAAAACTATCTTTCCTGGATGTTTTAATTTTCAAAAACCTGAAGGAGGTTTCTCTCTTTTAGGGTATACTGCAAGTATACACTAAAAGTGTATACTCATAACAGATCATTACCTACACTCATCCTCATTGCACCATATATATCACAAAAACTACATATTATACATATGCTCAAAAAAAAAAAAAAAGGGTAATCTGCATTATAAGGGATGAAGAAGCTGAAGGGAGAATTACAGTCTCTATTCTAACTACCTGTGTGCAACGGATGTTCTAAGAAAATCATACAAATAAATACTATTCACTACCCTCATTCCACAACAAAATCCCGACATTCTCTACAGAACTTCTGTTTCTATATTTTACATTCATTGTCTTTCACTCAATGTCACTAGTCTCCTCAAATCTCACAACATAAGAGCGGCCTTCAAGTCCATTTTAACCACACTAGGTTTACTTCATTCACCTAAAGATCGCAACTCTTTCTACAAACATCCTGGGGTTTATGATATCCCATGTTCCTGTGGCAATTTTTCTACATAGGGCAGATATCTAGAAGTTTGGAAATTGGAAGCATGTTGTATACATTAATAGTTAATAACAGAGAAGACATCTTAGGCCTAGCTTTTCATTTCTCCCACACATCCATTATAACATTAAATGGGATAAGCACTCTATGCATTACATAGTGGACAACTTCACTGCTCATAACAAAAGAATCTTCTATGGTCATCTGTTCACAAGGTACACTCAATAGGACCTAAGGATTGATCCTGAGTGATATCTGGGAATCGCTCATTAACTTTCTTTTGTACCCAGACTTTAACTTTTCAGCCAACTATCTAATACACATCACTGAACAATAGCTAGCTCGTGCCACTCTCGACTTTTTTTATGTTTTAACTTATATTGTAACTGTTCCTACATGTTCTGTATTTTAGTAATGTTATAGTTCATGTTAGCCCTTTTATTGTATTTTTGTTCTTCCTAATCCAGAAGAAGCAACAAATATCTGTGGCAGTTGGTTTTCATTTTTATATTGTTATGGCTAAATAAACCCAATGTATTTCTCTCTATAAAAGATATATTCTTATTTCATCTTTGACCCAAGTGTAAGTAAAGTTATATCAATTGCCTCGCTATCACACATTATGGGATAGTGAGGCAATTGATATAAAATGAAAGGCTTCTGTAAACAAGTAGCTTAGTCATAAAGATATTTCACTTGCAAACTTTGTTTATTTGAGTAAAGGATTAAATAAGAATATGATTTCTTGTCAAATATAATTTAATATATATCATTAAAGTTTTTATTGAAGGTTGTACATGTTATAATGCATAATACATTTTTGTGTTTAATTTCAGGATCGTGGACGATATGATGGTATTCAAAGACTTTTATTTGGTAGTGGATTTAAGTTCTGGCTTCACAAATTATTGTTTCTTGATGCCATATCTTACTTATCCCATGGAAAATTAAGTCTTCCTTTGCAAAGGTTCATTCTTATAGATATTGATGATATATTTGTAGGAGAGAGGAGCACAAGAATGAAACCTGCAGATGTTTTGGTAAGAATCTTATGTTTGTATGTATCCTAGTTTTTAGTAATTATCAGAATTTCATATTAGTAAAGTACTACACTGTTTAAGCTGTTAATTTCCAGTATAGTAATTGTTATAATAATCATTCACATAAGGGGCCAGTGTAACTGTGATTATCATATGAGATGTTAAAGTTTGTTAATGTGGTTTTTCAATACATTTTCTTGAAGAATGGTTTACAAAATTCAACACCTTGCCAAGAAATAGTGAAAATAGTATTGTCACCTTTAAAATAATTTTTATATGAGTTATTTATTTGAAAATACAGTTTAGAAGGTGTTTGTTTAGAAGGATCTGGATAGAGAACTTCAGTCATCTGAATCCATTCAAGGATGTAAGCAACATTTTCTTGGGCTTTTCAACTGAACATGAGTTAACCAGTCTTATACTCTTTTTTTGGGGAAAACTGGAAATGCATGTTTTCTTCCTGCAAAGTAGAAAAACTGGTTTCTACTTCACAGTAGAATCCTATCACTAAATATCATTTAGTTTATTTATAGTGCAGTGAATACTAAGTTTCATTAATGGCTGATAGCTATTCTTGTGTTAATGTAGGTACAGAATATTATTTTGTGATCCCCTATACTGTATATGTCAATAATAATACATTTATAGACACAGTCTGTTTATCTTCCTTTAATTTTTATTAAAATAGATTATCTTATCTGCTTATCTATTGGTCTGAGAATTCTAGAGCATTAAAAAATCATAATAAAGCATCCCTGCCAGTTATTTGGTGTGCGAATAAAATGTCATGGGTTACAGTAGCATACTTTGAAGACTGTTTGCAATTATATTTTTGTCCAGTGATAGAGAAATGCTGTAGGCAAAATAATTTAACCATTACAATGCTACTGTTGGATAATACTCCAGGTCACCCATATTCTCTGGGGGACTTGAATGAAAATGTAAAAATTTGCTTTTTTACCACCAACACAACTTAAAGTCTGTTATCTTAGACAGACTTTTGGATAGTTATTGACACTACAACTGGAGATCATACAATTTCTTTTACTGCGTTTTTGAAGAAATATGATTTAAAGCATGCAGTTGAAAACATTCAGGCATCATGGCAGGAAGTAACAGCAAGTAATATGCATGCATTATGGCAGTAACTTTTACTGCACTGTGCAAATAACTTCACAGGATTCGAATCAAATGTAAATGGAGTTATAGAAGAAATAGCTGACCATGGGAATGTTGACATTGCCACTGTTCGAGAGAAACTATATATGCAGGAACTTGGTGAAGACAAACTTATTGACATAAATAAAGAAAAAGTGGTTGTGATGCAAATGATGAAGACATCCTGGAGAAAGTGACACCAGCAAAAAACTCCACATTTTTATAACATTGAAAGCACACAAAGGATGAAATGATGAACGTTGGTCTAAACTTAGAAAGGAGTATGACAATTGGCCAAGGCATAGAAAAGATGCTCACTCCATATTGTTAAGTTATATGATGAAAAGAAGCAAGCAAGCACTGTTCAAACTACTATTGATAAGTTTTTTTTTACTGACATAGGCCTCCATAACTCAGTTGGTTTTGACAAAGCGTTTTGTTTGGAAAGCCCTGGGTTTGAATCCAATCTAGGATATGAAGAACTTTCATCTGGGCTTTTCATTGGAAGGTGAGTTTGCTGGTCTCACATGGAGGTGGCAGGATTTTTTTTTCATGCAAATAGGCTAACTGGCCAGGAGATCATAGATAAAATTTACACACCAATATATATATATATATATATATATATATGAGGACTATTCAATAAGTCCGTGCAAAGTCTAAGAGATGGTGCCACCAGTATGTATTGAGATTATTTTTAGTTGCTGGCAACTGTTGGAGGATCACACCTAAGTTTCAGTCAGATAGATCTATTACTCTGTGTTTGGTGTTCGTTTGAATCGATCAAGTACCATGATTTGTGAAAAATGGATGAGAAAGAATTTCGTGTAGTGATTACTTTCTGAAATGCAAAACGAATGGTTTGTAAGTGGTTTAGTGACTTTTGAAGTGGCCATATGAGCACAAGTGACACTGAATGTTCTGGATACTCTGTTGAGATCACTACTCCAGAAATTATTGAAAAAATCCATATGGTGATGGATGCTAGAAGAGTGAATGTGTGTGAAATTGCTAAGGCTGTGGGCATCTCAAATGACTGTGTACATAATATTTTACATGAACATTTACATTTTTAGTTGCTGGCAACTGTTGGAGTTTCAGTCAGATAGATCTATTACTCTGTGTTTGGCGTTCATTTGAATCGATCAATAGTTGCTGGTTCTCAGATGGGTGCCACATTTGCTCACACTGGATCAAAAGTGTCAATGTATGAACTGTTGCACGGACAGCTTGAAGCTGTTTCAACGGAATCCAGAGGAATTTTTGCATCATTTTATAACAGTGGACGAAACATGGATTCATCGCTACCAGCCTGAGACCAAGGAGCAGTCAAAACAATGGGTTGCAAGTGGGGAATCTGCACCAAAGAAAGCGAAAACCATTCCTTCAGCAGGAAAGGATACAGCCACTGTCTTCTGGGATGCTCATGGCATAATCTTCATAGACTTCTTGGAAAAGGGCAAAACAATTACTGGAGTGTAGTATGTGTCTTTGCTGGATCATTTAAATAATGAAGTAAAGGAAAAACTACCACACTTAGCTAAAAAAGAAGATTTTTACAACGTACCCACTCACTCTTCTGCAATTGTGACCGTAAAATTATTCGATTTACGCTACGATGTCCTATCACATTCCCCTACTCTCCAGATTTGGCTCCCTCGGACTACTATCTGTTTCCAAACATGAAAAAAATGGCTGGCAGGAAAATGATTTTCATCAAACGATAAGGTGATTGCCGAAACAACTGCCTATTTTGAAGAGTTGGACAAATCATACTATATGGAGGGGGATCAAAAAACTCGAGCATCATTGGACTAAGTGTATAGACCTCGAAGGAGACTATGCTGAAAAATAAAAAATGTTTGTCCCCAAAAATTTTTTTTCTTCATTTTTGCACAGACTTATCGAACAACCCTCGTGTTGTGTGTGTGTGTATATACAGTGGTATCTCGCTAATCTGAACTAATAAAAACCATGCTCATTCGGATTAGCAAATTTTCATCCAAGAGACAACAATAACTAGCGTTTAAGACAAAAATAATCAGATTCTAATGGTACATCAATTTAATTCCGTAAATAAATGAAGTAACTGAGAGAAAAAAAAAGCAACTCTACTGTAATGTAAAACTTAAAAAATAATACAGTACACAAGTTTATTTTAGTAAAAAAATTAGTTTGTATGTACCTGTATTGTTGAGGATTCTGATTTAATAAAATTGCATAGTTCAGTACATAACTTAATTTGCGTAAAAAAATATCACTTTCTTGTACACAACACAAAAAACGTTTCACAAAATAACACACAAAAAAAGTTTTTTTTTATTTCTTTGTAAAAAAGGTCACTTTCTTTGGCTTCTTGGAAACTAAACTTTTCGAATGCTCCTTCTCGGGGCTGCATTAGCAATAAAATTTTGTGGAATGGTATCATTCTGCTTAGCTCATTCTATACACATATTAAAACTGTCAACTGCCTCTTCATGTTTTACTTTTTTTTCTTCATATTCTTTATTGTCATCATCGTCTTCTAATTCATTCTGTAGAGTAATATTTATAATTTCAGCATCTGATTTGATTTTGAATTCACTTTCGGTTCTACCTGTAATCCATTCCATAAATCTCTGTTTGTGAAATTTCAACATCTGCATTTATATTTTTAACTAAATTATGCACGTTTTGAATTTCCTCTTTTTGTGTATCACCATAGTTGTATTGTAATAATTTAATTACTATATACTATTACAATACTATTACAATGTATTATTACAATACATTGTAATGTATTGTAATAATAATAAAATAAATAATAATAGTTAAAATAATAATTATTAAATAAAAATAATAGTATAGAAAATAACAATACGTAATAAATACATAATAAATAAAGCTTTTTTCTTCTTTCAAACCACAGTTCGGATTACTGGAGAGTTCGGGCTAAAGAGGTTCAAATTAGCGAGATACCACTGTATATGTATGTATGTATGTATATGTTCTCAATTCTTCTGATCCTGACAATGATTAATCCGCTATACACTTAGTAAACTGAGATAGATCTGAAATCTTGCATAAATGATATGATGAACTTGAAAGAAAAATCCTGAAATCAACAGAAATTGCAATAAACCATGTTCACCTTAATGTCTGCCTTAGTTACATTCTTTCTGATCGTTACTTCTCTACTTTCAGCTAATGTGGTTATTAGATCATGTCCTCATACACAAGAACAACCATGGAGCTAGGTCCAAGAATTCATTCAAATGTAAAAAAAAAAAAAAAAAGTCTTAGCCCACTCATAGTACAAAATGCACTATAAAAAAAATCCGTTGATAATTAAAACAGTGGTAGATGTACCCAATAATGTTTTATGCATCTCTTTTTTCGCTTCCATATAATGCACCTGATGAAGTCTTCTAGAAAGATGAAACTAGTAACACCTTTAAAAATTAATTATTTTCTATTTTATCATTCAGCTATATAGTTATATAAGTTATTTATTTATGTGTGTGTGTGTGTGTGTGTGGACATAATACTAACCTTCTTATCTTAAAATTATAATTACAAAAGCCAATCTGGAGAAGTATTGGGACTGTATGCACAATGGATTATTATTATTGTTTCTTATTACTAAGGTGGGAGATCTTAGAAGACCATTGTTATCGCAGGATTGAAAGAAAGATACTAGAACCCACAGAAATAATGCTCCACCCTAACTATTTGAATGTAAATCTGAGCTACAAGTGATCAGTCTGTTATTCTACTATAATTGAAACAAGACTATAGATATGTACTCAATCAGCAGTGTGATCATGTCCAGAATAGTTTCAAGCAAGAGCAATTCTTTTTTAGAGTAATGACCGTTATTGTATTTCTAAGTGTTTATTTTTGTTTCTCAGAATCATTTATTTGTACTGAACCATCATTTATTTATCTTGAACCAGATAAAGTCTTCATGAGTAGAATAAAACTAGTTGTCTGATTAAAATAAACAGAATTGTTAACTCTGTTTTGTATATTTCTTTCTTTCAGCTTTCCGTATATTATCGTGTATAATGCGAAAAATTTATGGTAAAAAATACTACTTAAAGTTAGGGGTTCGCATTATATGCAGATCTTAAAAAATATAACATCTTATTAGACTTGCACACACAACATATACTACCTAATGCCTATGCAACCAAATCTACTTGACCCACTCACATTCGGCGACCGAGCATGCATCGTATCTGCGCATGTGCTCTCGTCGCTGAATAATAGATCACAGTGAGATAGATAGAGCACAGTTAGGTATATTGGTTTAATCACAGTTCATTTTAAATATTATTCATTAAACAAACCTAGCCTGAAAATAAGCCAACAGAAATGTGAATGTTCATCTTTTGAAGTGGGATTTAAACTGCGTGTCGTGCAGTTTGCAGAAGAACATAATAACCGTGTTGCTATGAGAGAATTTGGTGTAGCAGAGAGTAATATTAGACTTTGGCATAAGCAAAAAGACAGTCTTGAAAAAATCCCCAAAACGAAACGTGCCTGTCGTGGAGATGTAGCATCCTTTCCAGAACTCGAAGAAGAGCTAAATGAATGGATTTTGACGCAACGACAAGATGGCATTATAGTAACAAGAAATGCAATTCGTTTTCAAGCTCTACAACTCAAGAATGGTAAATTCAAGGACACACACCAGGTATTTCATCTTTTCTTGCTTTGCCTAGGTGCAACAGATTTATGGTACACAAAGCATTAACATTACGACACCGAACAAAAATTGCGCAGAAGTTACCAAAGCAGCTTGAAGAAAAAGTGTAGTCCTTCCATAAATTTATCATAAAATTATGGAAGCGTCACGGATATGAACTTTCCCAAATTGGCAATATGGATGAGATGTCCATGTACTTTGATATGCCTGGGAATCAAACAGTAAACTCAGTTGGTGAAAAGGGTGTCTTCATGAAAAAACGCATTTTACCGTTGTTCTAGCATGCATGGCAGATGGAACCAAATTAAAGCCAACAGTGATATTTAAAAGGAAGAAAATTCCGAAGCATATGAAATTTCTACCAGGTGTAATTGTTCGCACCAATCAGAAAGGTTGGATGGATGAAGAAGGTGTACAATTGTGGCTGGATCAAGTATGGAACATACGTCCAGGTAGCTTGTTACATCAACAAAGCATGCTAGTCTGGGATATGTTCCGGGCGCATTTAACAGAGGCAAGCAAAGAGAAAGCACGTGAGCTACGTATAGACCTAGCAGTCATACTGGGTGGTCTAACTTCCGTTTTGCAGCCACTTGAGTCAGCTCGAATAAGCCATTTAAAGATCACTTACGTGAAAAATGGAGAGAATTGATGTCATCTGGTTTGGTGAAGATGACAAAGGGTGGGAATTTTCAGAAGCCCGAGATCACCCTAGTCACCAGCTGGGTTAAAGAAGCATGGGATTCGATACCATCTGAAATGATTCAGTGCTCATTTCTTAAATGTGGAATAAGTAATTCAGTGGATGGATCCGAAGATCACGTCATATACGAAAGTGAGGATGACACACAGCAAATTGGAGAACATGAAGACGATGACGACAACTGCCACACTGATGATGTATCCGTACAGATGAATTTATAAATGAAATGTTTGACGACTCAAAAGATGAAGAAGAATTTAAAGGATTTTGACATTTTGTTTTAAAATAAATATTTCTTTCGTTAATTCGTATTGTATTTTGACATTTTGTTTTAAAATAAATATTTCTTTCGTTAATTCATCTTGTATTTTGACATTTTGTTTTTAAATAAATATTTCTTTCATTAATTCGTATTGTATTATTTATAATGTTTTGGAACAAGATTCACAGATCGCATTATATGTGGACATGGCATTTTAGGGCTAGTTTTCAAACAAAATTTCTAGTTCGCATTATACACGATAATATAATACGGTAATTAAGTTTCAGCTTTGTGAACTGGTTTGTCGTTCTGGCTGCTTTTTGGTTAGTGCTTACAAGCAAGTTTGGCAATTATGTGATGGCTGACCACAAGGAACAGAGAGTGTGCATGAAATTTTGTTTTCTTTTGGGTAAAACTGCAGCTGAAACTATGATTATGCTTTAGCAAGCTTTTTTAGATAAAACGCAGGTCTGACCAACCTTCAACAAGCAGAAATGATGAAAACATCAAAAAGGTTTGCCAGGCAATCAATGAAGATCGTCAAAAGACCATTGAGCAAGTGTCTGAAGAGACGAATTTTTCATGGAGTTGGTGCCAGTGAATTTTAATGAAGGATTTGTAAATGAAACGTGTATCCACTAAATCTATGCTTCATTTGCTCACAGAGTGTGGGGGGGGGGGAGGAATCGTGTGAATGTTTGCTGTAGTTTGAGGGAGGAGCAAGTTCTTAATGACCAGAATTGAAACTTCTAATTGAAATCGAAATTGTGACTGGGGATGAGTCCTCATGCTACAGTTATGATCCAGAAACAAAACAAAAATCAAGCCAATGGACACATGCAAACACACCAAGATCCAAGAAGGCATGTCAAGTTCATTCAAACGCCAAGACAATGTTGATTTTTTTTTTTTTTTTTGATGTGAATGGAATTGTACACAAAGAATTCCTCCTGGGCAGACAGTCAACCAACATTTTTATCTCAACATTTTGAGAAGACTGCATGATAGTGTGCAATGAAAATGGCCAGAAATATGGAGTAACTTTGGTTGCTGAAACAATGGCAATGCCCCAGCCCACATGGCTGGGGCATTGTCGTTGTTTAACACATGACCTTGTCTGTCCAACAGTTCTTGACGATAAGCAAGATGGTGGTTGTTACTCAGCTGATAATCTCTCCATGTTTTTTTTTTTTTTTTTTTTTTTTTTTTTTTTTTTTTCATGGATAAAGAAAACCCATGAAAGGGCAATAATTTGTTAATGTGGATGAAGTGAAAGAAAAGTCGCTGGAGGCCATAAACAGTATTTCAGTTGAACACCTCCAGAGCATTGGGAAAAGTGCATTGACTCACATGGAGAGTACTTTGAAGGAGATTAGAATATAATATTATAAATTTTAACAACATTTTTTAAAAAAAATATTTCTGGTTATTTTTGAGTACCCCTCATATATATTTCATAATGTTTTATATGATAGTACCAGAGATGGGATAAAGATTAGATTATATAGAAATCCTGTCTAGAGTCCAAACATGATACTTCTTAAGTAACTTCAAGCCCTATTATGCTACATTGTGTGTGGTTATGCAGGGGATAACCACACACAATGCTGAATATCATTTAATACTAAAGACTTACAAACATCCATGCTATTATGTGATTCAAACCACTGGTTAGGAGAACAGGTTTGCTATCCACTTGGCCAACCAAGTCAGCAAATGGTTGCCAAATGGACACATGCCAATGGACACACTGCTCATTAAATAAAAATTGTACTTGTTTTTAAGAGAAAGCTTGTTACTTTCATAATAATTATCTACTATGTTTTTCTTTTTCCTGTAACTATAATTTTTAACTTACATTTTCTGTAATAATTTAATCTAAACATAGGCCTTACTGGATGCTCAAGACAGACTCAGAAGAGTCATTCCAGGTTTTCGTTTTAACCTGGGCTTCTCAGGGAAATTTTATCATAAAGGAACAGCTGAAGAAAACAGAGGAGATGACTTGCTTATTGGTAAGTATATTGTACTGCAAATCAGTTTGTTAAATACAAGATTTAACATTTTACAAAGCTTCAAGTATAAATGCATATTTTTCTGTGTACATGCTGTAAGTCTTTTCCTTATATTATTATTATTATTATTAGTAGTAGTAGTATACGAGATTGCCACGGAGTCAAGGACACATTGAGGGAGGCCACACATCTTCCACACTAGCTATCAAACCTTCTCTTAAACTGATTCATACTAGACACTCACCATTTCAACAGGCTAACTGTTCCACTCATTCACTATTTTATGAGAGAAAAAACTATCTCTTATCTCTCTCTCTTAACCATACACAAAATTAACTTCCATGGTTGCCTCCTTGTCCTCTCCCTACCATTTGAATAATGAAAAATTTCATCACATTGATATTCTATAATGTTCTTTCAGAGGTTTATATGCCTATATCATATCACTCATCTTTCTGCTGTCTGCCATTGTCTTTTATCCACTGTTCTGATATCATCTTTGTAACTCGTTGCATCCTTTTTACAGCATCTTTATCCCCTTAGAGTCCATTACACCAAATCTGCACACAGTAGTACAGAAGGTGTCATATCAAAGCCTTGTAATGACTTCCTTATATGTCAGTATTTTTGTTTCAACATCACAATTATTCTATGAGTTGTATTTACAGTTTTTACTATGTAACATGACCCTTGAACTTCATATCTCCCATAACTCCAAGATCTGTGGCCCCATTGGTTTCTCCAAGCATATTTCCATCAATGTAATATGTATTTGGAAATGTCATCATGCTTGAGTGCATGACTTTATATTCACTAACATTGAATTAACAACCATTATCGTTTACCCATGGTTCCAGCCTATTCAAATCACTCTGCTGTATATCAGTAGCATCCCTGATTTCTCTGCCTCTCTTACCATATTAGAAATCTCATCATGAAAATAGTTGAACATCTCCTATGGTCCTCTCCAATATCGTTATGAATAGATTGAACAACATTGGTCCGATGACTGATCCCTGGGGTACTCCACTGGTCATCTTAAATGTACAGAATCCTCCCCACCCCCAATATATCACTTTCTCATGCCTGTCCATCAGCCTCCCACTTATCCAAGTAATTATGTTGTGATTCTCTATCCATGTTGATGTAGTTCTTCGACGAGTAAAATATTGATTATTGTTCTCATGGAAACGGTACGTCACATCCGTTTCACATTGTCTGGCAAGCCACACATTTGTCATTTTCATTTGATTTATGTACATATTTCGAGACAAGGTTGAATTTTTGATAGTCGTAATATAGTGATTGAAATAAACTTAATATCTTCTTCTTTGAGTGCCATCTCCTATCGGAGGTCAGCGACCACCTTGGCAAATTTTGAGCGATTCTCAGCTATTCTGAGCAGTCTCTCAGAGTTCATACCAGTCCACTGTCTGATATCTGCCAGCCAAGATTTTCTTCATCTTCCTTGTCCTCTTCTTCCATTTATCTTCCCTTTTATAATCAATTGAAGTATCTTATATTTTTCATTACGAAGTAGGTGACCAAGATATGCAGTTTTCCTTCTTTTTATGGTATCTAAAAGTTCACGTGATTTTCCCATTTGTTTCAGTACTTCCTGATTGGACATTTTTGCTGTCCATGGGATTTTTAACATTCGTCTGTATAGCCACATCTCAAAGGCTTCAAGTCTTTTTATTGATGTTGTCTTCAAGGTCCAAGTTTCTGCACCGTACAGCAGTACAGACCATACATAGCATTTAACCATGTGTACTCTAAGCTCTAAGTTTAAACTGCGGTTACACAGTGTTGATTTCATCAAGAGAAAATTTTTTCTTGCCATTTCAATTCTAACTTTTAATTTCCATTTCTGGATTGCAATCTTCATTTAACCAGCATCCGAGATATTTAAACTTTGCCACTCTTTCTATTTGTTTCCTATTTAAAGAAAGTGCTAAATTAAGAATTGGTTTCTTACTTATGACCATGAATTTAGTTTTGGTGATATTTATTTTTAATCCCATTTTTTCACTCTCTGCATTTATTAGCTCCAAAAGATTTTGAAGATCCTGAATATTGTCAGCCAGAACAGCTGTATCATCAGCATATCGGATGTTACTGATGATTTCACCATTTACACTAATCTCTTCCTTTCTTCCTTCCAAGACTTTTTGAAATATGGCTTCTGAGTAGATGTTAAAAAGAAGAGGTGACAGCACACATCCTTGCCTTACTCCTCGTTTGATGTTAATGGAGTCTGTAATAATGTCATCAACTTGAACAGATGCCTTTTGGTTCCAATATAAGTTTTCAATGATCCTGATGTCTTTACCATCTAATCCAATTCTTTTTAATAGTACAATCATTTTAGCATGTTGGACTTTGTCAAATGCTTTCTCGAAGTCGATGAAGCAAATGAATATTACCTTGTTTTGGTCAATACATTTTTGAAATAAGATCTGAGAACAGAAAAGAGCCTCTCTTGTTCCCAAGCCGTTTCTAAAGCCGAATTGGGTATCACTGATGGTGTCTTCACATTTTCTGTATATTCTTTTTTGAATTATTTTCAGAAACATTTTGAGAACGTGACTCATTAGGCTGATCATTCTATAGTCATTACAAGTTTTCGCATTTACTTTTTTAGGTAGCATGATGAAGGTCGACTGTAACCAGTCTTGAGGGATTATGCCTGTATCGTAGATCTTATTATATAATAGTTTATTGTATTTAAACTATTAAATAATAGTTTAAATACAATTTACAACAAGAAAATATGTTACACTTGAAATATGAAATGATGACAACATATAATATAGTACATTGCTAAAAGTATTACAAGCTCATATATGGGTACATATTATCATAAAAAAATAATAATAATAAAAAAAAAACTTAAATGGTGAAATCTTTATTTTCGAGTTTTCTAATTAGCAAACCTGGTGAAATATAAAAGCAATTCTTTTATATGTATATCATTTCTCACTATGTTAAAGATACCAAGCTATTTTAAACCTGGTTTTTACTCCATTTCCCAAGTAAGCAAACAGACAAATATGTCAAGTTTGTGCCTGCATGTAATGCAAGTCTAAGTGACCAGTAAAGTAGTACAATTCAAGGCAGCTCGTTGGTAAAGTTGGAATAAGCTCTTATCACTATTCTTAATATTTACCCTTTATGCATTAAAGGCAGTGGAGTAAAAGGTAATGGAGTAAAAACCAGGTTTAAAATAGCTTGGTATCTTTAACATATATTATACCCAAGGTAAAAAACTTTCTAAATTCTCACTATGTCAAACTCATAGAGATAACATGAATGGTTTATTAAAATCGATGGGTAGTAGAGTTTTATTTTTTTATATAGCATTGTATTTATGGGAATTTGGTTGGGACTTTTTAGTAGTATATTATAGTGAAGAAGGTTTTTTATAATGACAATTGACTGTCTCTTATCAGTATTTATATTTTCTCCTTGTTTTTTTTTTTTTTTTTTTTTAAGTAATCTTCAAGATAATGATGTTTTCTGAAAGAGATATATCAAAATAGTTAATGAAACCTTCAGATATAAATAATACTTCAAAAATAATTTGTGATTCCACATGACTGTGTTTTTTAATTTGCTTTCTGTAACATTGGCTGATATTTTCCAAAAAAAAAAAAAAAAACCCTTCAAAGTATAGTGATGTCCAAAAGTTAGTGCTGTTGCATGATTTTAAGACATAATTGTCAAAAATTCTACATATTTTCTTGAAAAACCAAGAATATTTTCAAATGCAGGTTCCAGATATTTTAGTCAGCTTTGATATTGTTTATCTGTTCATTAACATCCCCTTGGCTAACATTATTTGACTTTTGTATGATGATGGATCTTATTTCCTAATTGCATATTCAAATTCTTTATGCAATTAGATAATAAGATCTATAAACAGATCGAAGATACACCTATGGGGAGCCCTCTGTTCCTACCCTTGGTAATTATTATTTAAACCATCTAGAAGATTTTTTTTTTCAGCTATTTATCCTCATTCTTTTTTTCTTGGTTTGCTGTGTAGATGATATATTTGCCATTTGGCCTTGTTCTGAAAATAAACTAACCACTTTCCTACATTTAATCAACAGACTACATGCACATATTCAGTTCACTATAGAAAAGGAGAGTTCTGGCAGTTTACCCTTCTTGGATATTGTTAACCTTCATCTCTGGTACTTTGTCAGCCAGTCTATGTTGGAACCTACCTTTACTTATATACATATCAATTCTATTCATCATAACTCCCATAAAATCATTTGCCAAATCCTTAATTAATAGAACATGTCTGATAGCTACATATTTTTCTATCAACAAAATTTATATTCTCTAATAAATGCCAGCCAGAGCATTTGTCTCTGACTGGCGTTAACCAGATTTCTTCTGAATATCCTTAATGTGAATACATCTGTGGGATTGGATGGTATACCGGCACGGGTCTTACCTGAAGCAGCTAAAGAATTACAGTGCCCTTGACCATGTTGTTTAATCTGAGTCTTGGGTCTGGTTTAGTCCCGAAGGTGTAGAAAGAGGGGAAAATAGTTCCACTGCATAAAGGAGGATCCAAGATTACTGTTGCAAATTACCGACCGATCAGCGTATCAGGAAGTCGTTGTCAAGGTGTTATATATATCTCGTCTATGCCATTGTCGTTGCTCTTCCTAAAATATTTTAACTTCCCTTATTCTTTTTTAACCTCTCTACTTTAACTACATGACTTACAAAATTTTCTTGACTCTAGTATCTGTATCACTTCTTACATGTTCATTCTATAAAGAAAGCAAATTCTATATCTCC
Organism: Typopeltis vanoorti; assembly: GCF_054136105.1. Classification (NCBI taxonomy): domain Eukaryota; kingdom Metazoa; phylum Arthropoda; class Arachnida; order Uropygi; family Thelyphonidae; genus Typopeltis; species Typopeltis vanoorti. The sequence goes on along the minus strand of NC_143562.1, from coordinate 52,907,912 downwards.
GGCCGATTCCTAAATTTTCTCACGTGCATACCCTGACTGTTAAAGGTTATTCCTTGCTATAAGAAACGAATCCTCTAATTTCTGTCTGGGGCCGTCTCCTCTTCAGGTATTGACAAATTTATTTTTTTATGCTGTGCCAGCCAATATCTTAGAATAGAGGGGGACTCGTATTCAGGGAGACTTTTCCAGACCTTTGGTGCACATAGGAGAATAAATTTAGTGCTTATACCCATAAATCAAATGCTCTACTATGGCTAAGTAAATTCTGGTTTGCAGTCGTAACCTCTGTAACATGTTATATCTTTCTTTCAATCCCCCCCCCGCTATGGTTCAGATTAATGAGTGGTAGTTTTGGTTCATATCACAGGCAAAACTCAGGTATAAAAGAAAAAACATATTTATTGGAATCTGAAGACATAATATACACTTTCAATTAGTTCTATGACATGTTAAATCAAACTTTATCAAACTGATTAATACTCTAACTATATGAACAATAAATCCTTCTCTTGAGTTAGAGATTTAACACAAGTAATATACACATTATACTCTTCTAATCAATATTCTACCTGCTGTGTTAATCTTGCACATTAAACTGGTCACAATTATCTATAATCATTCCTAACAATTTGTCTTATGGACATTAGCCATTGCTAGATAATCACTTCAAGTCCTTGAATACTGTCCATACTCAATTAATACACTACAAACACACATATTATACACATTATACTCTTGTAATCAATATTCTACCTACTGTGTTAGACTTGCATATTAAACTAGTCACAATCATCTATAATCATTCCTAACAATTTGTCTTATGGACATTAGCCACTGCTAAATAATCACTTAAAGTTCTTAAATACTGTCCATACTCGATTATTACTACAATCATCTTTCCCTTTTACCAACTGGGTAATTATACAACAAAATCTGTACTTTACCATTTCTTGGGGCAGGGTCTCCCGGTCCATCCGAACTGTCCTTCTTTGTTTGAATTACCTTTCGAATCCTCCATAAGCCTGTGTCCACGTGGTGGGTCACTATGGTCATCAATTTCCCTTGTCTATTCTCGATCTGTTTCGGACCATCCTCAACTCTAGCTGCCGGTTATAATGTACGTCCGCGATAGTATCCCGTTGGTACTTTCAGCAAAGGCCGTATCTACCAACATCTCACGCTTTAGTACCAACAGAAGTTCAGACATCGAAGGGAAAGGCGCACCTTCCGATATCGAACTATCGCCACGAAACGCCATCAGGAACCACCGGTCCACGAGAGAAGTCAAATCATCATCCAGGGAAACAGGCGAAAAAAAGCCCTGAGAAAGTGGTGCAAACCCTTTTTATTCTCCATTCACTTCCCTCCTTTTAGCACCCTGTTCTTACCACGATAGTGCCCTCTTATTTTTTTTTATGTGATCTTTTCCTGCCCGCTACTTTCATCGACTACTGCAACTTCGACACATCACGAGATCATAGCAGCGTCTTCCAGGAACCGAATGTGCGTCTTCCTAGATTGCCAATGCCTCAGGCCCACCCGTGACCTTTGGACTATTGTTTACATCTAATTTACCCATTCATTGTATACATAATGCATTCATATAATATAATACTAACTTATACACAAAGTTCTTTACATGGTCTTACAACTCTACTAAAAGAAGGTAATTCTATTTCCATTTACAGTTCGTACTTTAGTTCTTCTGCTCGAGTACAAGTTTTTTCTCTCAGCTGATTTTTATGACTTGTTAAATCCTGAATGAATTATTTCTTTAATAAAGTTCTTCATTCAGGATGTAACAAAGGTCTTGGAGAAAGTAGTCAAGGGAAAAATACAGGAATGGATTGATGATAATGAGATACTGTACAGGGGACAGCATGGCTTTATGAAGGGTAGATCATGCCTCGGTAACTTGCTCAAGTTTTATAACACAGTGACGGCTGAACTGGATAAGGGTAATGGGTTTTTTACAGTGATACTGTTGGACCTGCCTAAGGCATTTGACAGGATACCACATGGAATTCTAATCCATAAACTACAACATATGGGAATGGATATAGGGTTGGTGAGATGGATAGGTGGGTCGTTGATGGAGAGATGTCAGAGAGTAGTTTATTCAGGAGTAGAGTCCAAAAGACAGCCTGTGACTAGTGGTGTGCCGCAGGGTTCTGTTCTTGGACCACTGCTATTTAATTTTTTCATTAACGGTATAGGGAAGGATCTAAGAGGAACAGTTCATTTGTTCTCTGATGATGCAAAATTAGGTAGGGTAATAGTGAATGCAGAAGATGTCAAAATATTGCAGGAAGACTTGATAGATTGGAGTTCTGGGCTAAGGATGTCAATTTAATGTGACAAAATGTGAGGTTATGCATTTTGGGGTGAAAAGATTAGCAGCAGTATACCACATTGGTGGAACTGTACTCCATGAGATTGCTGAGGCCAGGACTTAGGAGTGTTGGTGGATAGGGAGATGATGAAGTTGGGGGGGGGGGGGGGGGGGCACATTGCAGAAGTGGCTAAATTAGCTCATCAAATCACTTGGTTGTTGAAAAATACTTTGACAAGCAGAGACAAGCAAGTTATTGTACCTCTGTACCAAGCCTTGATAAGACCTCATCTCGACTACTGTGCCCAGATTTGGTCACCTAGGTTCCTTCTTGATGGGGAGGAGGTGGAGAGAATCCAGAGGCGAGTGACTAAGATGATAGCGGGTGTATGGAATGAACCATATGAGAACAGGTTGAAGATTTGTGGGTTGCAGAAATTAGTTGATAGACGGAAAAGGGGAGATATGATTGAGACATTCAAATTGCTAAAGGGTTTCTATAGGATTAATTCAGAGGATATTTTTGAGATCAGGACTGGTGGTGGGAGAACTAGGGGACATCTATGGAAGCTGGGCAAGAGTGTGGTTAGCAAGGGTGTTAGAGCTGGGTTCTTTACTTTTAGAGTGTTGAATGAGTGGAATAAACTGCCAGAATTTGTTGTGGGTGCTATGACAGTGAATGAGTTCAAGGCAAGGTATGATAGATACTGTGAGAATGTTGAATAGTTGTGTGGACATGATGTTTAGAGCTTCCCTTGATGAGTCAAAGGACTCCCTGGAGTCGCCCATAATAATAATAATATAATCTTACATAATTTGGACACACAGGGCATTCTATGGAAAATGAGAATTAACAAATTGCTACTAAATCAAATACCTTAAACCTCAAATTTCTTAAATTACTGGGATTGCAACCAAACAAATTATTTTTTGGAAGGAGACTCATTCCATAGAAGCAGTTTTAAATATGAACATCAACTTTCTTTTCAAAGAAAGTTCTGAAATCTTGTTAACACTACTGGAAAAAGTCAGCTACTGGGGGGGGGGACTGTCTGCAGAATTGAAGATACGTGCCATCATCATACAAAGTATCATTGTAAAAGAAGTTGAACTAGAAAGTTCATTGAAATCCCACTAAATAATAAATATAGGACTTTATATTCAGGCAATAATAATCAAGGATGGAAGGAGTAGTGATAGCATTTGACACCAAAAAAGAAAATTAACTATTTGATTGGAAGGTAGTTTCAAGTAGAGTTACACAGGCAAACACAAAGAGCCAAACAAGACTTATTTGTGCTTATGGTCCCACAGAAGATTCTACTAAAGAAGAAATAGCGGAATATTTTGAGTCATTCAACAAGGCAAGTAACATAAAGGAAAAGTTGATTTTTGTTTGTGATCTGAACAGCAAAGTAAGGAATGAATACAAGAGATATAGAAATGTTTTCTATATTATATAGAAATATAGAAATGTTTTCAGAAATATTTGAGAAAAGAGCAAAGTGAATAATATTAAGTACCAGTTAATTTCTGTTCAGGTCATGGACTAGTCATTACTAATACTATGTTCAAACATAAAGATTTGTGAAAATTCACATGGAGAGAAGACAAGAAATAAGAAAGTCTCAGTTACCAAGAAAAGTCTTATTCTTGATATCAATATCTTCATTCTGGTATAGAACACAACAGTATACAGAGAATTTGAAATAGGAAGTGATCACCACTTAGTTTTGAGTAGGATAAAAATGGATTTCATACTGAGGAGGGAAAAAAAGGATGAAAGAAAAATATGGTGTAAACTCAAATATACAAATATTATATAAATAGAGAGAGAGATAGTGCAAAAACAAGACCCAAACCTCGGAAACTCATTGACAGACCTGAAGAAAACAATGATTGCATCAACTGAAGAGAGAGAGGGGGAGAGAGAGACACGGTGATGTTGTATGCGGTGTTAAAAAAATCAAAACTCCATGGACTTAGGAAGTTAAAGAGGTGGAAAAAGTATATTAAGTTTTTAGCAAGTAGTCAGTAGGTAATGTGAGTAAACGCAGAGAAAAATTCAAGAAAGCAGTGTGCAAAAGCACCTAAACAAAAGTCACAGGACTTTTGTTTAGGTACTTTGGTACTTAGAAGAAATTTTTCGGTAATTCTCACATTCAGTTTTATTCCCTTTTTTTTATAGATGGGTACTCCCCGAGCTCTGCAAAGCAAAGGTTGGCCAATTGGTAGAATCTCCATTACTAATGGCTCATGCAAAAAGTTAAACAAGTCTAAACGTGGTTAGTAGTTGGAAGGGAACCAATTGTTCGATGCTGCTGGCACTCTACTGAGGACTGGCCATTTTCACAGGGTTAACTTCGGCCTGTAAACTGACATATGTCAGACCTCTGTACCCTCGAGGGCACGGGGAGATATGACACTACCAGAGCTCTACTTCAGTCATTTAGAATTCTACCTTCTGTCCAGGCTGTCTGAATTATGCAGCGTAGGCATGGCAAAACTTTTATATCTCCATACTTAAGCAATTTTGGTTGAATATCATCTACCCCAGCTGCCTTTCCACATTTCAAGTTTTTGACAGCTTTTTCTACCTCAAGTATTGATATGTACTCCTCTTGAAAATTTTCTAGTAAGGTTCTGTCACTGCTTTGTTTGTTTAACAGACTTTCAACGTAATTACCCCAAACATTTAGGATATTCTTATCTTCAGTTTTCATGTCACCTTTATCATCTTTGATTCCTTTTACAGTACTCTTTCTTTCATTTATAAGTAAGCCTCATCAATAAGCCTCCAGAATATTTTGCCACCTTCCCAATATTTATTTTCTGCATTCTTACCAAGTCTTCCCATGACTTCATTTAGCTACTTTTACACTACACACAACTTAGCTCTCTTACATTTTTCCTTGTATTCTTTTAGGACATGTGCTGAGTTATTTGCTAAGAACTTTTGGTATGCTTTCTTCTTTTCCAGGACTGCTTCTTTAACTTCTTGTGTCCACCATGGTATTCTTATTTTTCTGTCTTTGCAGACCACTTCACCACATGTCTCCCTAGTTAAATCAATCAATGTTTTCTTAAGAGTTTGTCACTGAGATTCCAAGGTTTGGTTCTTGTTTTCAATTTTCTTCATTTTTCTTCAATGTTTGTATAGTTGAGTCTACAATTTACTTGTATAAGCTGCTGAACTTTAATTATTTTAAAAACTTTCTTACATACTGTTCTTTTCAATGTGATACCCATTTTTATTTTGCTTAGTACTAAGTAATGCTCACTTCCAATTTCAAAACTTCTGTACAGTCTTGTATCCTGAATGAGCATGAAGATATTACTATCAACGATGACATAGGCAATGAGGCTTTTGTTATTTCTTGTGTCTTCTCTCCATGTGAACTTGTGCACAACTTTATGTTGAAACATGGTGTTAGTAATGACTAATCCATATCCTGAGCAGAAGTCCAGTAAATACTTATCATTATTATTAGCTTTTCCCTTTTCTTCAAATTTTGCCAAAATGTTCCTATATGCTTGGTTGGGATTCATTTCCTACTCCTCTGCTGTTCAGATCTCCAACAAGGACCACTTTTTCCATTTTCTTTATGTCAGCTGCCTGTTCTAATGACTCAAAAAATTCCTCAACCATTTCCTTGAAAAAACCTTCTGTGGTAACATAGGCATAAATAAGTTTCATTGTCCATGTCCTCATTTTGAAGTTTGCCCACATAACTCAATTTGAAACTGCCTTCCATTCAAGAAGGTTTATCGTCATGTTTGATGTTGAATGCTATTGCTACTCCTTCCTTTCCTTGATCATTATTGCCTGAAAATAACATCGTATATTTATTATTTAGTAAGATCTCATATGTTTTTGTCTTCTTTGTCTCAATAATGCCAATTATGTCCATGTGGTACTTTTCCAATTCATCTACAAATTCCATTTCCTTTCCATTGATACTCCTTATATTGATGGTTCCTATCTTTGGTTCTTCTGATGTTGGGTTTATTCTTCTTCTAGATATTGAGTTGGAGCTTGTTCCGGTAGCTTACTTTTCACTGTTCTCCTTGGTTCCCCGATGAAAACAACGGAGGCCTTGTTTATCCAGGCGACACTCTATCTTTTCATCACAAATGCATACCATCATATGCATTTGTAGTTTAAGCCAATAGAGAGTACAATTTGGTCGCTATTTTAGCTTTTATTGGAGTTATTCATACATGTAATGTAATTTGTTTATATTTTGGTACACATTTATATTTTATATAATTCTTTTGAGCTTATTAACCAAAGAAGTATATGAAAGAAAAAGAAACTTACTGAATGATTTTGGGAAGTGGAAAATTAAATTCTTAGGATACAATAGCTCAGAAAAAACTAGGGAAGAAAAAGAAGCCAACCAAGACATCGCTGTGGATATGAAGGTCAGAGACGATTGGAAAAGCAAAAGTACCATCTGAATCCTCAGAGATGTATAAGATAGGAAGAAGCAGAGAACCATGGCTACCAAATTTTCAGATTTTATTGACACTGAATGAATGAAAACAGTATGTGATATTCAGAACTACATTTCTTTGTGTTTTGTGTATCTCTAATTTATAATTAGAGATACACAAGTATTGTTTAATAATTTTTTACTGTTTCAGTTCAGTTCTGTGTTATATATAAACATAATCTGTTCAGTAGTTTAAATGTTTTTATTTATTTATTTATTTTATTTTGCTGATTGCATTTTCTTTTGTGCAGTTAATAATATTTTAATTGCCACGTGTGAAAAAGTCAAAATAGGCAGTATAGGTAACATTATTTGTAATCTGTGTTTGTTTAAATTTTGCATATATATGCATTTTTATATATTATAATTAATTTGTTATTATTTTTAAATTTAGAACATGCTCATGATTTCTGGTGGTTCTGCCATATGTGGAGTCATAGTCAGCCACATTTATTTGACAATATATCTGCTTTAGAAAGTGAAATGAGACTAAACAGAGATTTTGCAAAGGTTTGTATTCAAATTGTCATAAGGATAAAATTTCCAACTTGCTATTCTTATTTCAGTTTAACTTTGAATGCATCTGTAGAACGTATGTAATTTGACATTTCATAAGTTTGTTCTGGAAATCAATTGTCTGAATCGGGGAACAGACAGAAGGGGGAAGGTGATGAAAACAGTAGTTTAACCATAGAAAAATAATTATTTTTTTAAAAAAGATGTTTATTAAGGTGTATATTTTGCTGGATTTCAGATCAGCATCTTCAGAGCACAAAGCAGCATTTTATAGTTTACATGCAACATTGAGTAAGTGAAACAATTCATATTGTAACATACAAACAGGCAAGAGATCTAATGTCCTAATTTGGTACTCTCTAATGTTGTAAAAAAAAGAATTATCACACCTATGTGGGAGTTGATCTTAAGATAACAATCTCCCAAATTGTTGGCAAATTAATGTAGCCATACTTGTTCAGATTATAATTCTTCATGGCCATGGCTGACTCTAAAAATAATCTTTCTGATCTGTAATGACTTCTAAATAGCATATTGATTTTCTTCCAATCTAATCCTGTGTGAAGGGGTGTCCAAAGCATGGTCTGCCAGCCCTGACTTGCCGTAATAATGGTAGCGAATGTATTCTTTATGTTCTCCAAGGCAAATGTTAACAGATCATCCTTTCTGCCCATAGTAGGCCAAGTCACAGTTGCAAGAAACTTCATACATTCCAGAGTATGCTAGAGGATGGAGTTATCCTTAGGAGAGTGGATCAGAGTTGCTAATTTAACATGTGGTTTGAATGTGGTGCAAAGGCCATGCTTTGTTAGTACTTTGGCTATCTTTTCTGACATGGGGGAATAAGAATAGTAATGTTAACATCTGCCTTGGAGAACATAAAAAATACATTTGCTACCATTATTATGGCAAGTCAGGACTGGCAGACCATGCTTTGGACACTCCCTTCACACAGGATTAGATAGCTAATGTGCTATTTAGAAGTCGTCACAGATCAGAAAGATTATTTTTAGAGTCAGCCATGACTATGAAGAATTAATTTGCCAAAAATTTGGGAGACTGTTATCTTAAGATCAACTCCTACAAGATTAGAGGGTGCCAAATTAGGGCATGCTTGTATGTAAACTATACATGCTGCTTTGTGCTCTGAAGATGCTGATTTGAAATCCAGTGAAATATAAGTGAGTTAATAAAATCTTTTTTTATAAAATAGTTCATTTGGTGTTATTAAATCCATTAAAATATGTTATGAATGACATTCAACAAGCTTGTCTATTAGATACATGGAAAAAGGAGTAGAAAATAAGATAGTTATTGCACCATAATGGTGCACTCTTTGCACCATTATGGTGCCAAAGGGCATGAATATAAAAGTGGTTTTGAGAAAGACATTCCATAAGGATGGAAACTCACAAAATTATAGTCTGAATTATCTAGAAGAGAGCTGATATTTGAGGAATTATGGCTCAGAAAAGATCAAGAGTGCTGGAAGAGTATTGAGGGATAATCTGGTAGTTTGGTGGTAGATAAATGGACAATTTGTGAAGAGTAATTATTGCTTAGAGTAAGTATTTATGCATCCTTTCTAGCTTGTTCAGTAGAATTGGAAAAGGGAAGGCAAATGGAGTTGTTGACCTAAGTCACTAAGGAAGAGGACCATACTGTTTGAGTAGCTGAACTGCAGAAACTTGATTTTTGCAGTATGACTAAATTGTATTCTGTATTGGCTTGAACTAAAGTGATGGTACAACATGATGAAATGTCATGCCAGCTGGGACATTGTCAGTCAACCCCCCCACACACACACCAGCTATTTACCTTAAGAAGTTAGTAATAATGTAGATTTTTCAACTGGTACTACAATAGTGTCTTGTTTGTATCTGGAAAGTACACATCAGTAATTTGATAAGGATTATTCAGATCACCGAGGAATGGTTTCACACAGGTGATTAAAATCATTTGTCACTTTATCATAGATATCTGTTTTATTGTTACGGGTATCTCCATGGAGTCAGTAGACTCATCATGGGAGACCCAATCTCTCAAAACAATATCACATCTGTTCTTGAATTCATTTACAGACGAAGAACTCACAGCTGAGTCAGTCAATGCATTCCACTCATTCACCAGGTGAAAAACCTCGTTCTCACACCCTTGTTAACCCACACTTTTCCTTAATTTCCAGGGATGACCTCTTGTTCTTCCATCACTATCACACAGCTGAAACATTTCCCCTGCATAAGTCTTATAAAAAAACTTTTAGTAATTTAAATTTTTCTATCATACCTCCTCTTCTCCACCTATTAACCAACCTCTGCGATCCACAATCTCAATCTATCAATGTAGGGAGCATTTTTTACATCACTCACCATCTTAGACACTCTCCTCTGAACCCTCTCCACAACCTCCTCATCTCCAAGGTATTCAGGTGTCCAGACTTCAGCACAGTAATCCAAATGCGAAAGTATCAATTCCTTCTAAAGGGGAATAATAACCTCTTTATCTCTAGATGTTAGTGTGTTCTTCAATAACCAAGTAATCCAATGTGCAATCTTGGACACCTTAGCAATGTGCTCTCTGAACTTCATCTCCCTATCCACCAACATCCCCAAGTCTCTAGCCTCGTCAATCTCTTGGAGTACCATTCCATCAATGTGGTACACGGCTGGTAATCTTTTAATCCCAAAATGCATAACTTTACACTTTTCCACGTTGAACTGATATCCATTACCGTTTGCCCATTTTGCCATCTTATTTAAATCATCCTCCAAACTCTCAACAAATCTCAACAATTTTTATGTGAATCTCATTCTCACTTGAAACATCTATTCCAATTACACTGACTGAGTGAAGGGTTCGGTAATGCAGGAATTTTTACCAGAGAGTGTAAAATCAAACCTACTTGCAGGAATGCTTGTCCCTGTTCTCTTCAAAATGAAATCCACTTGCAAAGCCCTGGTTTATCAACACATGTACCAAATTTTTCCAAGCAAAAATTTTAGCAGCATCACAGCAGTTTTAGACAAAAGCTTTAACCATGCTCTCACCCTATATAGAGTCCTCTAGCTGCAAAGTAATCTTCAACAAATCAAGTCTTACATTGAAAGTGCATATTATAAAAAACTTACTTCCTGTACAACAGCAAGTGGGTTTTCTGCCAGCCTGATTTTGGCCATGTGGATAGCACTTTCACAGTCCAACTAATGAGACATGAGTTCAAATCCTAGTTCAGGTGCAGTAGATGAATTTCATCATATAATGTGAGACTCCCATCCTGCTTATTGGACCTGAAAAAAAAAAGTTCCATGTGATTTCTAGATTAGCTAACCCTTAGTACTAATGTATTTGCAAGACATGCTGCTGAATGAGGGGAAGATGAACAGCATAAGGTCCAAGATTGTGACCCTTTTTGTGAAGGTATGACACAAATTAGCTGAGACAAAGCTTGTTGCCAATGATTTAATGCATAAACTGTGCAGGAGAAATGGTCTATGGTATGTTGATTTTATGGAGTATTTTTGATAGTAGAAAGGATTTGTACTTGAGAATGGAATACGATTAAGTGGTGTTATGTGTTTATAGAAATTTGTTTGCTGAAAGAGTGAATAGATAGTCAAGGAAAGTAGGTATAACATGTTGGCAGTATGAGAACGTTGATATGCATTAATGTGAGAGAACAAGATTGTTATGAGAGAGAGAGAGAGAGAGTGAGTATAGAAGAAATGACTCTGAGAATGGTGGAACTCATTTTGTCAGACAAGAAAAGCAGTGATTGCAACAGTAGGGTAAGGAATTTGGTTGATGAACCGATTCAGGCTGGTTATTCAAACCAGTCACATTTTATGAGTTATCTGAACATTCATCGATTTGGTGGTCAATATTCATGCATGTTCTCTAAAAAAAAGGTAATGAATTTTTAGTTTTGGTAAATAATTCAGGATCAAAAATTATTATTAGCAAAACCTGTATAACATCAGAGGGATATCCCTACAGGAATATAATGTGATGGTTACAGTATTCAGGAATGATGGGCATTGTAGAAAGGATGGTAGATATTGCTAATGACTGCAGAAGGATTAAATCCTTTTGCAGTATAGTGAGAGTAGGTTGTAATAGCATCTGAGAATCTATATATGAATTAAGGTTTCTGTTTTGTTTCCAACTGGAAAAAGTGATCAGTTGGAAACGAAACCACCTTCCAAGTTAAAACTTGGAAGGTGGCAATTCATGTGAGAAATTTGAGTGCAAAAGGGTATACAGGAATACCTTATATAGCGCGGTTTTAAACAATGCTGGTTTTGGTCTAACGCAGTTTTTATCATTATACTTATTATTACACTAACATTGTCAACACTGACTGGTGACTCCCGGGTGCTGCAAGCGACAGTCAAGAGCCACGTTTATGCAGTAGTTTCAATTGGCTCTCACGTAGACACGTTCTTTCCCTGCGGCATTTTATTATTTACGTTAATATTAGTATTTAATATTTTTTTATTATTTAAGTATGAGTGAAAAGAGACAAAACAAAGAACACACTGTTGGAGTAACAAAAAACGCAAGTGGTTGCCATTAGAGAAGAAACTTGAAATTATAAAATGTCATGAGAATGGCGCTTCATTTGCTAAAATAGCACGCGAGAATTCAATGAATGAGTCATCTGTACGAACAATTATTCAGAGGAAAGAAAAGATTAAATAATATGGAATGAGCACTGCTTCTTATGTGTTAAAAGTGATCACGAGAAATCGATCTTCTACAATGGAAAATATGGAACGCCTTCTAATGATCTGAATTGAAGATTGTAATCAGAAAAAGATTCCTTAGAGTCAAATGATAATCCAGGCAAAAGCAACAAGTCTATATGACAAAATAAAAGAAAATGAAAGTGCAAATGAAGGAGGTACAACCAGTGAAACTTTTATAGCAAGTCGCGGGTGGTTCTACAATTTCAAAAAGCGTATGGGACTCCATAACGTAAGACTCTAAGGTGAAAGTGTAAGTGCTGACACTAAAACTGTAGAATTATTTCCCACTGAATTGAAGGAGCTTATTGAGAAGGAAGGTTACGCAGATTATCAACTCTATTTAAGATGAACGATTAGACAAGCTGGGTATAAAGTATCAAAAGAATGATTGACACTTTTACTAGGAGATAATGCATTAGGAGATTTAAAATTAAGGTGACCGTTAGTGTACAGAGCGGAAAACCCAAGAGCTCTTAAGAGCTTTACAAAGAACAATTTACATGTTCATTGACGGTCGAATAAAAAAGCGTGGGTGACTTGTTCATTTTTCGAAGACTGGTTTAAAACTTGTTTTTGCTTTGAAGTTAAAAGCTATTGTAAAAAGAATGATATTCCTTTCAAAATTTTGCTTTTATTAGACAATGTGCCAGGCCATTAAACGCTATTGACTGACTTAGATGAAAATGTCAAGATTCATTTTTTTTCCCCTCCAAACACAACATCAATTCTGCAGCGGATGGATCAAGGCGTTATCTCCACTTTCAAGGCTTACTATTTAAGATGAACTTTTGCTCAAGCTATTAAAGCTGCAGCAGAAGAAGATTCTTGGACTTTGAGTGAATTTTGGAAGAAATTTAACATAAAAGATGCCATTCAAAATATTTATGAATCTTGGCAAGAGGTGACTCAAGCAACATGAGAGCCGTATGGCATAATATCTTGCCGCATTGTTCAAAGGACTTTGTTGCCTTTGCAACACAGAAAGAGGAAATCTTAACAGAAATTGTGCAAATGGGCAAATATCTTGGTTTTAGAAGTTTAGATTGTAACAATGTGAATGAATGTATTGATTCTCATTCAAATGATCTGCATGATGAAACCCTTTTGCAGTTGGAACAACAACGAGCCTATGAAGAAGATGAAGATGACCCCATGACATCAGGTTGAAGAATTTTCCTTTGCTGACCTTTCAACTTTTCTGAGAAAAATCGACGAAGCTCCGACTTTCTCATAAATGCTTCTTTCCCGAATTTGGAAAGAAGCATCAAAGTGAGACAAAGTCTCAATAATGCCATCAAATGCTCAGAGATCTAGTACTTGAAGAGACAAAGAAGACAAGGATGGTTCAACGAACACTAAAAGACTACTTTAGTAAAAAGTAAATTACTGTATGCTAAAATGGAAGCAATATTTGTTTTGTTTCTACAACTTTTATATCAGTTTAAAAGGATTTTATTTGTTATTTAGTTAATAAAAATAACAATTTTTTTTCATTTTTAAACATTTTTATTATCTTAAATGTTTGTAATAAACAAATTAAATTGAAAACCTTTATAAATAGACCTCGAACAATGCGGTTTTACATAGCGCAGACTTTTCTTAGAACCAATTAACCGTGCTATACAAGGTATTCCTGTATATGGATTATCGGTGATTATCAGTGATTACCTGTATATTCAGTGATTTTTGAAAACCTGTGTTAAATATTTTAGTTCCGTGTTAAGATAATTGCTCAACCAACAGCAATTATCTTAACACGGAACTAAAATATTTAACACAGGTTTTCAAAAATCGCAACTACTCCACACATCTAATAAATTACGCAAACAATATGGCAAAATCCTGTCTCAACAATAATACAACCAAAACAGACTTCCCGACATGTATGGTCATCAAATTGTCATACATCCGAAACACATAAAAAGCCTACAAATACATTTTCAAAAACACGAACTATAAGCTACTATTTGCCACGAACCAAAAATTAGCAACTCTCCTAAAACCTACTAAATCGCTCACTCACAAAGAGATATTCGAACACCACAACGTAGTCTGCAAATTTCCTTGTCAAAAAGACTGTGACGTCACCTACACTGACTCAACTATTAGGTCCTTATGGACTAGCCTACAAGAGCACTTCAGGGATTGTAATATTCCCATTCCGGAATATATGAACACAAAAAAACACCGCAACATCAAAAAGAAAAACAAAACACAGAGTACAGGGAAGACAGAAATTGCAGCTCATGCCCTTGAACTAAAACATATCCCCCAAATCGACAAGGCCATAATCATAGACAAACAAGACAATGAAACAATGCTTAGAATATCCGAAACTGTTGCCATAAAATGCGATGAAAATTCTATCAACGTCCACCGTCACCTACCTAATTTCCGAATGTTGGACGATCCAGAACTTACAAATGAAGCCACGCCTCTGGCCTTGTAGTGACCACAAATGCCCTAATTTGGCAGATGCAACTTGCAGCCTTGACATAGCCCTACACTCATTCCGACAAGGTTCCGATGACGGTCAGACGACGACTGAAACGGTCCACACCCCGTTAACTCCTATCCCAGTTTCCACATAAGGATACCCTTCCCCTTCTTCCCTCCCCCCACAAAAAATGCTACCCTAAACAAAATAATATATATATATATATATATATATATATATATATATTATTAATAGTAACCTGGGTTTCCAAAGTTATTTCCCGTGTCAAAACACACCCCATGTTCCTTCCCCCCCTTTTCCCCCTTTTATAAACAACCTTCAGCACGATCTTGGAATTGGAAGGCATTATAGAACCAAAAACAATGTATGTACAAAATTTTTCCACCTCTTTTATTCTGCCATAATTGCCTTCTATACTCACCCATAATGCCCTAAAAATATATGTATATACCCCTTTTTGAGTAATGTTAGCCAATGTATTAAAATAAGGGACACTCCTAAACAGGCTATAGTAGCCATAATTATATTAATAGTGTTTAAGAGGAGTAACATGGGAATTTTCCCAGAAACTATACTAATAACACATTTCCTTCATTTCCTTTCCTTTTTATAAAAGGTATGTTTCATTATTTTGCTATCACCCTAAATTTACATAACAAAACAAACTGAATTTTGTTAATATATTAATGAAAGTTGCTGTTTAAATTTTTGTATAAAATCATATTTTTCTGATGTATCAACTCTCTTAAGTCCAGAATTTTTTACATAGTTCGGGGAAAAATTACAACCTTCGAAAAAAATTAGTAAAATGATTAATAATAAAAAACTGAAATAAGTCAAGCCATCCTGGTGCTCGCTGATGATCCTACATTATTTTCGCCTTTCTTTATTTCTTTCACTCCCCTGCGCTTTGTAAATTACCTCAAGTAAATCTCTGCACTTAACCTCAAGTGCAGAGATTTTTCCTCCTGGCATGTGTCACAAGATGAGCGGGGAAGTTCCCCTCAAACTATCCATCAATGGTCGTGACTAACCGACTGTTCTCACTAATTATCTTCATTCCCTATAGACTTAATTCTGTTAATTTTTAGATTACGCCCTGTTTTTTGCAATCTCTCTGAGGTCTGAGAAGTTGGGGATTTCGTCATTCATTTTCTCACAGAATCGACTTATTAATTCAGTTCAGTTTATTCTAAATCAGTATAAGAATGCTGTGGGAATTTTCATACAATTGCAGTGGCAGGGATTCTGATTGGTAGTATTCGTGAAATAAGACCTCTGCTTGGTCTTTCTCTTTGCTCCCTTTACTTGTCATCATCTCCACTCTGGCATTCTTTTACTGATTTCAGATTAGTTCGGTGAAGCTTTTTCGTAAGTGACAGTTGAGTCCGATCGCTTATAGTTTTGGTACTTGTGTATCTAACATTCTCACAGCGGCTGAAGAAGTTTGTGGCCAAAATAGCCAGTGTTCTCCATATAGCAGTATTTCTGTAAGTAATACCTGTGTAGGTGTATGTGTGCTTGTGTGAGTATGACAAAATATATACAGAGAGACAGTGTATAGGGGTGCCTAAATTTTCTTTGCCTAGGGGCATCATCCTCTCGGACCAGCCCTGCCTGACATTGCAATTCCATTAAACTGAATCGTCTCTCTGTGGTGGCATTGTCAGCAGGAATTGCAAACATATATTGACGGATTGAAAATACCTGAACCATTTCTCATTTACTGATTGTTCATTTAAATTAGAATTCTGCTGCAAATACTTTAAACTACCATATTGATGCACACATTTTGAATTGTCAATCATTATTTCTCCTTCATTAAGATACTTAATAGTTTTTATAATATCCTCCCAAAGAGGGTTTTTTGAAAGAGACATCCAGTTAAAAACTTTGAATGGCAAAAATTGAACAGTCCACAAATTTCATCATCATCATCATCATAGGCATAGTGAGGCTATGGCCAATGTGGTCCCGGCCATAGGTGCAAAAATTGAGATTTTTAAAGTTTTTTGTTTAGAATGGTGCAATTTTCTTTCTTGGCCATAGGCACCAGTGGTGCAATTTTCTTTCCTGGTGTTATGTATTATTAACTTATAGTTCGTTATATTTATATATATTGTTCTCTAACTTTCTATCTTATATCTTAATATCTTATTTTTTATATCCTTCCCTACCATATATCCTGGGTTGACTTCTAGGGATATTTCCTCTTCAGAAACTGGCAAATTTATATTTTAACTGCAC
Organism: Typopeltis vanoorti; assembly: GCF_054136105.1. Lineage (NCBI taxonomy): Eukaryota > Metazoa > Arthropoda > Arachnida > Uropygi > Thelyphonidae > Typopeltis > Typopeltis vanoorti. Next base: position 52,891,118 of record NC_143562.1, on the reverse strand, counting down.
CAGCCGGCTTCCTATAACAAGAATATAATTCAGGCTCAGGAAAATATTCCTAGGTATTAGGCATATACGTTATTCTTATTCACACACGTGTATATAGATCTCGGTTCCTTGCAGTCATGACCTAAGATATAATCTCTATTATGTAATTTTCTAAACTCTTTCCTGCTATTTGGTTCAAATTTTATAAGTGGTAGGTTGACACCTCGAATTCAGGCAAGACTCAGGTTCAAATAACAAAACATGTTTATTAATACTAAAAGACAGGTACATTAAATCTTGTATCAAGTTATCAAAACTTCTGAATTTTTAGCTAAGTTAATGGCTTATGCTCATCTATACAAACTGTTTGATACTAATCTGACTTTCTCACCTAAACTGACATGCAAAATCATGTAATACAATGGATAATTTAAACAATGCTACACTCAAGTCAAGTTCCTTCATTCACATTTACTTTAAATAGATATTTCTCAAATCATTTCTCTCTTAGTTAAGTTTACTCAATTAACAAAGGATTTTTACTATTTCAGTCATATACACGTTAGAGATTTATGATATACAATTCTTTGTCTAATAGAATTGGCTGTATTAATTACTTTATCCTCTCAAAGTTCTCTAAATGTCCTCAGTCTTGCTTTATCAAGACACAAATTCTATCTTCAAACAATCTCAAGATATAAAACAAAAGAATCTTTACTTTACCAAGTCCCTCCAAAGGTCTATTAGCTGCCACATGTTGCTCGGGTCATCCTTCGTCTTGTGACTGAGTTGTTCCGTTCTCTGCTACCGGACACAAATCAAGAAATGGCTGTTGCTACGAGCTTTCTCTGCTCTCTCTAGTGGGTCGTTCAGCGTTTGGCACCATTCTGCACAAGCTGTTGATTCTCGTACGGATCTCCGCGGAATACCTCTCAGCTCAGGTCATGAATACGGCCGGCTGTCATCAACATAACACCCTCGGCTTGTCCTATCTCCGATCACTCGTTGAGAGTCCTCAATCTCCAAAATCCCCGAAGAAAACAGGAAAAAAGCCTAGAGCTTGGCGCATATTGCCTTAAATATATTTTCTCAGTGCCCTCTTTTTCTGTATTGTTTTTCGCACGATCCATAGCTTACAATGCCCTTAGGTTGATCCTCTTGCTTGCTTTCCCTCCTTGCTATTAGGTGTTGTTTTTGAGAAAAAGCACTTACTTCAGCCTTCCCCGAAAGCTACAGCCTTCGGCGTTATGATAGGTACTTGCAGCTTAGACGTGACCTTTGATCCTATTAGTAATTTCTTACCTAGCAACTTAATGATTTTATGATAGATAATATTTGATAAGCCATTATTCCTTTATATGAGATGCTAATCTGACATTATTCTTGATTTTTAGCTTTTCATTTCACAATAAATAAATTCCAATATTTTACACATTCTGATATAAACTTTCACATGCAATAATTTAGGTGTTTCTCATCTTCTTCTGGTAAGCAGGTATTATGCAAATTTCTTTGTTATTTTGTAAAGCTTACATGTTAGATCCTGAATGAATAACTTGTCAATAAGTTCTCCATTTAGTATCTAACACTGGCCATAGGCACCAAAATTCCTCATGACGTTTCTGATCATCATCAAATTCCTGATATGTACCTTCAAGGGATGTACAGGATATGATAGTACTACATGAAAAATTTACATCATTACTAACTTCCTATCTACAATTTTCCTCCAAATCAGTCTGTTACTTGTCAAGACTCCAGCATTATCAGATCTTATATTTCTATCTTCTAAGGCACTTTTTTCTGTATCAATCCACCTATATCTTGGTCTTCTTCTGGGTCTTTTTCCTGCTAACCTGGCAGAGAACTGGATTGTTTTGCTAATCTGAACTCGCCCATTCTGTTTAAGTGACCATACCACCTGAGATTAGCTCTGCTAATGCATTCCTAGATGCTGACAAGGTCAAGTTCTTTCCTAATATCCTCATTTTTAATATGATATTGCCATTGATGCCATCCATTCATGCCCTTAATCTTTCTCAGGACCCTCATATTTGCAGTCTCTAGTCTTTGGTCAAGTGTTTTACTTCTAATCCAGCTTTCAGATCCATAAGTTAAAATTGGTTTGAACAATGTCTTGTATACAGCTAATTTAGTGTTTCTCCACAAATTTAGATAGCCCAATCCAGTTTGGTACACAATCAAAACAATTTCTTTTTAAATTTTGGCATTCTCTCTCTCTCTTTCCAATTCAGCATATTTATTGGGAATATTATTCACTGTCAGTGGGAGAAACTTTGTTTCTGTTTCTGATCTAACTTGTAAAATATCAGAAAGTTATTCCAAAATAGACATTGTTTCTATAATGCAATTGGACTCTTTTTCCATTTTTAAAAAGATTTTGTGAAAACTATAAAGTATGCTTAATTTAATGGATTTTCAAAGAATGATTTAAGCATGACCATAGGTTTCTCAATACTTAAGAAATAGCATTTTAATGGTGCATACATTTATAATACTGTTGAGATTATTTGATATAAGAATAGCCAACAGGTCTTGGAGTGACTAAGAATTTGTTTATAATCGACTTCGACAAAAGTGACTATAAATCTTTACAAGAATGCTCTCTATGTCAATTGACAAAGAGCCCACAGCTTGTTGGATACAGTTATTTACAATATGCACTGTACAGCTGCTACCTTCTAAATGTTTAATATTTTCTTGTAATGCAAATACATTATTTTTCTTGTGTTCACATGATCCAAAATTTGTGTTACAGTTATCTCTACTGAAAGCAACATATTTTCGTGCAATTAATTTTCTGTATTTGTTTATAATTCTTTAATGATAGCTGCCTTTTTTTTCGACGCTGATGTCATCTCAACAAATTTATGTTCAATCCCAAATGTTTTGTGATTAAAATAATGAATTCTAACTAGAAATAGTTTCAGATCTAATGAATTCTAACTAGAAATAGTTTCACATCTTTATAGTTGCTACCATCTGTTGCAATTTCTATGAATAGAATGTTTTCTAAGTCTTTTCTAATGAATAGTGTTCCAAAACTCCTTTAATTAAAGCTTCTGACTTTGTCTTTGCTATGGAAATTCGCATTGCTTGTGATTCATTGAAGATTTTTGAGTTCAGTATATTTGTACAATTTACATATTTAAAGCTCAAATGATCCATGGCTGTGTGGGAAGCTAATGTTAATTCAGCATTAGAAGATCACATGCAATTAACACGTTTGTTAATTATATGTTCTTCTAGTCAGTTTTTCTGTCCCCCCCCTCCCCTCTCAATTTTTTGGGAGAAAAATCCTATTTCTGTATGAAATGGTGTTAGAGAGGCTAAGCAGCAGGATTTTTCTCCCAGAAATTTGGGTTACATAATAATACTAATAAACAGATAAACTGGTCAGAACACTTGCACTTAATAGACATAATAAGCTGGCCTTAGCTGTTTCAACCATAATTCCAAAGAAATACAGTCTCCAATACTTATTGACCAGTATAGAGATCCTGACCTTGTCTATTATTGGTGGTTGCCTCTGTCTCAGTTCTAACTTGGTATAATTGAATTATATTGTCTTCCTTCCACTCATTAGGAATTGTGCTCATGTTGAGACAAGTTGAATAATCAACTCAAGGGCACAGCTAATTCCTATACATATTCTTTGGCAATCTTCCTGATATCCCATCCAATCTCATATCTGTATTGGAGTGGAATATTGGCAAGATAGTCGAAGGAATGTGCATGAGAATTAGTGATGTAACTTTGAATAGTTCATTGTTGTTCTTTTGCAGGTAAAGCAGTACTTGGTGCACAAATAGTGTATTGCTTATATGTTTTCTCTTTCTCTCTTTTTTTTTTTTTTTTGAATACTAACATAAATTCTCATTTGTTTCTTCAAATATAATTGTGTTTTATTACAGGAAACTTTATTTTTTTTTTTTGCTTTTTTAGAAGCACAATATACCAACTGACTCAGGTTATTCTGTTGCTCCACATCATTCTGGTGTATATCCAGTCCATGAACCGCTGTATGAAGCCTGGAAGAGAGTTTGGAATGTGAGGGTTACAAGTACAGAAGAATATCCTCATCTCAGACCAGCCCGTCTTAGGAGAGGCTTTATTCATAGGAATATAATGGTAAGATTAGAGAGTAGAATACATTCATGAAATTCTGACATACAACTATCTGAATGTTGAATATCAAATTAGTTCTTTCAAGATGAATTTAAATGCATGAATCATTGGGCATTATGTTATACACATTTTCTTGTCATAACAATTTAATATGTTACATAGCTTCAGTGGTCTTTTTTTATATAATTTTTTTTTTTTTTTAATCATGGATCACTTTGGGGTAATTCTCCTATGTTACAGCAAAAAGTAATCAATTATTTCTTACAGTTTTTATTACTGTGTATGTGCTGCAGGAGGTATTTGATGATTATCTCTCAGATATGGCACATGTTTTAATACTTGATTATTGTTAGACTTTGACTCTGGGAGTCAAAGATTCACTGAGAGAGGCCATGCATCACCCACACCAGCTGTCATACCTTCTATTAAACTCATTCACATTAGATGCACTCACTACTTCAATGGGCAAACTGTTCCACTCACTTATGGTTCTGTGAGAGAAAAATCTAACTCTTACCCCTTTCTTAACTGCACATACACGTAACTTCCATGGATTACCCCCCCCCCACACACACACACTTGTTCTCTCGCCACCTTCCATATAATGAAAAATGTTATCAATTGATATTCTATAATTCCCTCTCAGAAGTTTTATAGGTCTCTATCATATCATATCTCTTTCTTCTGTCTACTGGTATCTGCATTCCACACACACTCTTAACCTGTCCTTGTAATCTACATTTTAATCCCAATATCATGGTTGTAAACTATTCTTTGCAGCCTTTCCACAGTTTCTTTGAACCCCAGGAAAGCAAATCCACACTCAGTATTCCAGGTGCAGTCATATCAAGGCCTTGTAAAGAGGCAAAATGACTTCCATATCCTTACACTTCAATGTTTATTTCAACATCACAATTATCCTCTGAGTTGTATTTGCAATTTTTGTTATGTGACCTTTGAACTTCAACTTTCTATCCACCATAACTCCAAGATCTCTAAACTCATCAGTTACTCCAAGCATAAATCCCACCAAACTTAATTTCAAAAATTAAATTATTTAAGATATAATTAAATATATTATTTTCCTCTTTCTCCCATTTCCAGTATTTCTGTCTAGTACAATACTTGGTAGTGAATTTTGAATTTGTTGGAATAATTAAATTTGCTTGCTTTTGTTTCACTTGCTTTTGTACATACAGAGAATTTGAAATTGCAAGTAATCACCACTTTATTATTATTATTATTTTTTGACGTCTCCAGGGAGTCCAAGGACTCATCGAGGGAAGGCACCTGCTCTACAGCTCCGTTTCCACTATTCAATCACCAACTGACCGCAACTACACCAATGCCTTTCTACCACCGACCACCACCACTGGTATTTCTACAGACATCACAAACATCCGTGCCCAAGGGGGGATTCAAACTTGCAACCTTTTGGCTGGAGAGCAGATATGCTAACCACTTGGCCAACCAGGCCGGAAAATCATTTGCTTTTAAGTAGGATAAAAAATAATATCATATTGAAAATAACAGTATGTCAGGAATGCTTTAAAAAAAATTAAAGTTGAGCAGCTTTTACAGGTAAACTGTACAAATATTATTGAAGAGAAACAAAACAGTTCAAAAACAAGAACCAAACCTTGGATTCTTCATGGCAAACTCTAAAGAAAACATCGATTGATTCAGCTAGGGAGGCATGTGGTAAAGTTGTCTGCAAGGATAGAAAAATAAGAACAACAAGATGGCTACAAGAAGTTAAAGAAGCAGTCCTGGAAAACAAAAGAGAAGAAAGCATACCAAAAGTTCTTAGTAAATAATTCAGCAGATGTCCTAAAAGAATAAAGAGAAACATGTAAAAGAGCTAAACTATGTTTAAAAAGAAGCTAAACCAAAGTCACAGGAATATTTAGTAATAATATAGGAAACTAAATATCAGGACTGTGGCAAAATGTTCTGACTATTGAAAAATCTTAGAAATGGAGGAAGGAGTACAAGTAACCCTCATATAACACGGATGTTAGGTGCTGTATAAATCGTGTTATGTGAGACTCAGATCACGTACAAAAAGTAGGGTTATGTTCCGAAATCGTTTTTTTTTTTTTAATTATATAAACAACATTGACATATCCAACAAAAAAAATATTTTTATTTCATTTAGGTAATTCATGTAAGTTATGAAAACATATAAACTATGAAACAAGTCTTGTCATATGCATTTTCCAAATCTACAAAAATTAAATACACATCCTGACAATGTCTGTTTGGTCTGAACCCCAGTGTGTTCGTTCTCCTTCAAACTACCCCTCCACAATTTGTCTTAGTTATTTCTCAAGGGAAATTCCTCTGTAATTCTTGCTTTCAGTTTTACTTCCCGTTTTATAGATGGGTACTATAAGTGCTTTACTCCAATCATCTGAATTCAACCCTCTGACCAAGCATTTTGAATTATGCAGCATAGCCACTGTAAAACTTTTATACCTCCATATTTGAGCATTTCTGATCATATATCATCTAATCTAGCTGCCTTTCCACATATCCATATGGATGTGTATTCCTGATATTATTCCTGCTGATTATTTTATATCTCCATGCTGACACTGCTTGTTTCATTTAGCAATCTTTCAAAGTAATTACTCCAGACATCTAGAATATCTTTATCTTCAGTTTTCTTGTCACCTTTATCATCTTGGATTCCTTTTACAGTACTCTTTCCCCCATTTCTAAGCTTTTTCAATAGCCTCTAGAATATTTAGCCACTTTCTCGATATTTATTTTCTATGTTGTTTCTACAGTCTTCTCATGAATTTTTTTTAGCTAGTTTTATGTACTGCTGCATTTCTCTCTGTATTCTCTAAGAGCACAACTTGACTTTACTTCTTTCAGTATGTTTTCTTCTTTTCTTTAACTGTTTCCTTGTTTCCTTCTTTTCTTTAACTGTTTCCTGAGTCCACCATGGAGTTCTGATTTTTATATCCCTGCTGATTACCTCACCACATGCCTGTCTGTCTGAATCAGTCAATGTTTTCTTTACTATTTCTCAGTGGATCTCCAAGGTTTTGGTACTTGTTTTCAAACCCTTTCAATTTTTCTTGAATAATGTTTATGCATTTGAGCCTACAGTTTATCTTTGATAGCAGTTCAACTTTGATGTCTTGAACCAGTGGGAAAATACCACTGTCAACAATAACATAAACAATGAGAATCTTCTCTCTATGTGAATTTGTACACATTTTTGTGTTGGAATATGGTGTTAATAATAACTGGTCCTTTTATTATATCTAGCAGGTATTTACTGTTATTATTGACTTTATTCTTTTCTACAAATTTTCCCAAAACATTTCTATATCTGGTAATCAATCAGATCTCCAACAAGGACCAACTTTTCCTTTGTCATTGGGTTCAACTGCCTTCTCTAATACTTCAAACTTAATAGAATCTTCTGTGGGATCATAGCACAAATTAGTCTCATTGTCCAGGTCTCCATTTTGATATTAGCCCACATCACTCTACTTGATATTGCCTGCCATTCAAGGTTTTTTATACAATGAAACCTGTGGTGAATTCATCACTAAAAAACACACGTACTAACCACAGTGATAAGTTTTAATACGTAAACATTTCATCCCAAGTATCTTGGGACATCCACAGTACAGTAATTCAAACAATACTAGGAATAACATACAGTTAGGGCGCATGATTACAATGGAATCCCAATATGCATGCAATAGTGTGTTATAGAATTAAATTAAAATATAACTGGAAAAAAAAAGGTAACATATATAAAGAGATTATTTTATACAATTTTGTATGACAATTTCCCATACTTTAGGAATAGCAAGAATGTTATTATGGTTTAAATTTGGTCTGTGTAGTAGGGCTTCAGCACTTTCTTTATATAAACATGAATGTTTATATAAAGAAAACATAAAACAAGGTCCCATACATGCCAGGTAACATCAGAGGTGAGAGTTTGTCTTTAGGAGAAGGTAATAAGTTATAGATCTGGTTGATGGGTTTGTAGGTAGTGGCATCTTTTGTATGGTAGTGATAAGATTGTATTTCTTCATAATTTTTGAAAGACATTTGGAGATGCCTTTGACATAAGGTATGGGAATCCTATGGGCTTCTTCTTGTCTAGGTTGATGTGTGGGGAAGTGACTGATGCTTTTTTGAGTTGTTTTAAGATTGTATCCATTTAGTATGGCTGTATTTTTGATTATTTCTAATTCTTGGTTTAGAGATTCTTCAGGGGAGTAGAATCTGTGTGCTCTGGTAACTAATGATTTAATGATGCCAAATTTTTGAAATGGATGATGAGCGGAAGAATTGTGAATGTAGTGACCTGAAAATGTACGCTTGCGATAGATAGACGTGGTGATGGTCTATCATGGTTCCACGGTGATGGAAAATTTATACATTCTTTGAATGTATAAATCCAGAAAGGAGATACCCTGTGGAGATTCTTTTTCTAGCATAAAGTTGATGTGAGGGTGAAGAAGGTTTATTTTATCTAGAAACAGGTGTAATTCTTGTTCGGAATGATCCCAGACTGTATTGGGATTCCACTGTAATCATGCGCCCTAACTCTATGTTATTCCTAGTATTGTTTGAATTACTGTACTGAGGATGTTCCAAGATATTTGGGATGAAATATTTACGTATTAAAACTTATCACTGTGGTTAGTACGTGTGTTTTTTAGTGATTCAAGAAGCTTAACATCCTATTTAGTGTTGAATACTATAGCTACTAGATAATTAATGGGATAGAATGTGAAGGGTATAGTGTGTTCAGGCAGGATAGAGAGAAAAAAAAAAAAAATAGGGGGAATAGTGTTATTGGTGATAGTCAATGAACTGCAACCAGAGTAGAAGTTCAAATGTAGGCCAGTATAAATAGCACATTTGAGGCTATCTGGTGTGAGATAGAGACTAGCAGAACAAAATATGCAGTTGAATGCTTCTATAGACCAGGGGATGGAAAAGAAGATGGGGATAGTATGCATCGGCAAATAAGCTCAATGAGTGGAGGGCAGGGAATTATTATGGAGGATTTCAACTATGAGAACATAGATTGGAAAGAGGAGAGGACACATGGAAGGAAGGAAATGGAATATATGTAGTTACTAAGGAATAATTATCTGAGACAGCATGTGATGGAATATACTAGGGGTTTAAGAGTACTAGACCTAGTAACTGCATGTGAGAATTTGTCTATAACCAATATGACCATATTGCCGACAGTTGGTGAAAGTGATCATATGATCTTGACATGGGAGGTGACTAAATGTGTGGAATTTTCAGTTTAGAGGGGTATATGTGGAATTACAGGCTGGTGAGTATAGCAAGCTTAGGAGATTGTTTGGATCAGTGCCATGGGATGTGAGACTGCAAAGGCTGGATGTCGATAATGCATGGGAAGTTTTATGAGAAGTGGTAAAGGAATGTTTGAGGGAAGTAATGGCAGACTGCATACCTAGAGTAAATCAAGTGGGAGATAAAGGGATGAATATCATCATTATGCTGGAGCTACAAAAAAAAAACAACAACAACAAATAAAAAAATTGTGGAGGGAATTCAAGGAGAAAGGTGACCATTAAGCACAGGCCAGAAGAGTAACCAGTGTGGTAAGAAAGGCAAAAGCAGAGTATGTAAGGAAATTAGCAATGGAGGCCAAAGGTAATCCCAAACAGTTCTTTTGATATGCTGTAAGTAAAAGGAAGAATGTTTATGACAGGATGATTTTACTGAATGTTGATGATAGGGAGGTAACTAAATCAGTCGATATAGTAGGATTACTAAGTGATGAACACTTTGCAAGAGTATATCATCCAGGTGGAGATATTGCAGTAACAAGAGATGCAAAGACATATGGAAACTGGGGGAAATGAAATGGAGGTTCATTGCATATTATAGAATCTTGATGTGACTGTAGCTATGGAATTAGATGGTATACCAGCTCGAGTTTTATGTGAAGGTGCTAGGGAATTGTCAGTGCTTTTGACCACATTGTTTAATCTAAGTCTCAGCTCTGGGTTAGTCCCAAGGGGGTGGAAAGAGGGAAAATTAGTTCCATTACAGTGCCACTACTTTACTTGAGAGAAACATCTACTTTACTTGAGAGAAACATCTACTTTACTTGAGAGAAACATATATCTTATTCTAACTGAAACACATATTCTCAAATGTATTTTATTGGACTCAGATAAGGTATGAAGTTTTTTTACTTTTTTACAGGGAATTAATTTGTATACTCATATCTTAATAATATATGCTTTATATCTATATAGTGTTCACCTTTTATTCCCCTTGGCTTGCTTGTACATGACATTTTATTTGTTTAACTATTTATATTTTAAGAATTATTACTAAGCTGTTTTACTTACCTTTATTTATTATTATTGTTTTTTTAGGTATTACCCAGACAGACTTGTGGATTATATACCCACACCATTTTTCTGGATAAATACCCTGGTGGAACAGAAAAATTAGAGAACAGTATTCGTGGCGGGGAACTTTTCCATCTCTTTGTCTATAATCCTGTAAGAAATATTTCAGTCATGTGTGCACATATGTTGTGTGTGTGTGTGTGTGTGGTGGGGGCGGTACATTATATTCTTACTTTGTTGTTATGCTGACTGCAAAAATACCAATAAAATTTGCTATGTTGAGAGCATCTTCTTTAAATGAAGTTTGCTAAATTTAGTTGGTGCCTTAAAGTAATAGCAATTTCTATCTCATAAGGTTTGTTTTCAATAATGAGGAGAAATATGTAAAAATATCAGTAAAATAGGCTTAACATTTTTTAGTTTTCTGTTATAGAACAATCAATTTTACCACATTAAAGTAACTTTATTACTCTTTAATTATTGCAAAAGGAATCATATTTATATGATTAATAAACAGTAATAAAATTACTTTTCACTGCTCAGTATTATAACATACTCTGAATAATAAAAGTAATAATTTAATATCCCACAACTTCAGATTGCTGCTTTAGCTTTAGAAACATCAGTGGAAGCCATTGTTTTGATTACAGTAAACTCCAGATTTATTAAAAAAAAAAAAAAAACAGCAGATATAAAATTAAACAAAAACATTCTGTTGCATATATATATAAAGGAAACTATGTAAAGAAGAGAAGGTAATTCTCTTCCTGCAATAGTTTTAAAACAGAATTTTAGGTATTTTTCAGGTGTTTTCATGTTTTTTAAGGAAAGGTGGACATGAATTAACACCAGATCAATGCAACTAAATGTAAGGTTTTGAAAATTGAGATCCACCTTTCATACTCTGTTGTTCCCTAACAAAGTATGAAATGTGGATCCCAATTTCATTGTATATTTCATAATAGAGTATGAAATGGAGTATAACTGTATGATTTGAAGAAGTAGTAGTAGTACAACTAAACTACTTTCCCAAATTCCCTCAGAAACATCTGTCATATGCTTTCCATTGATTCCTTATCCTTGCCACTGGTTTTGGTTTAGCAAAATTCTTCTTCTTGTATTTTGTTCAAGTCATTTTCTCTATGTAATTTTAGGATGGCTCTTTGTTCTTTTTTAGAGGCTTTCATTGAGGCCACTATATTTGAAGTATATCTCCATATAGACAGTTAATGAATGTTTTTAGCCTTTTTTTTTTTTATATATATATTTCCTTTGAAACCAACCATGCTTTGCATCCAATTGTTATTTTATTTTTGTATGAGGCTGCTCTCTCCCATAAAAGGTTTTGCAAATCTGTAGTATAGATGTATTGTGGGTGGGCAGTCAAAGGATTTGTTTTTTCTATTTTTATAATTTCGATATACATTTCTTGTATTTTTATTTATTTTTTACATAGTCTGGAAATCCCGCTCTAGAAACTTTTTCAAGCCACTTCTCACACCATGCAATGAAATTCATCTTCATCTAAAGATAATCACAAGCATCCATGCCCATGTTGTGATTTGAACCTATAGCCTTTTAGTTGGAGAGCAGATGTGCTAAACCACTCATCCAACCAGGCTGGCAATAAAAGAACTGATACAAAATAAATATAAAATAATTGTTTTAATATACATATTAAATATTTTTATTTCTGTATTTGTGAATATTTTTTCTTTTCCATAATCCATTAATTTTAACATATTCACCTCTTTCCTTTTGAATTCTTATTATCAACATCTGTAGCTGTTCTTCCATCTGCAGGTAAAATGCTACTGAGATGTGTAAAATTTGAAATAGTTTCAGTTTTTACATTTTCACAATGTACTTGGTACATTGTGATTCACATTAATTCTTATTTGTTTTGTTTTTTATTATTATCTTAATTTCTATGGAGTCACAAGACTTATCGTGAGAGGTCAACATTAGTCAGTACGAAGTCTGTTGTACCACTTCTTAAACTCATCTATTGTTTCCACTTACTACCTTCTCAAGCAATGCATTCCATGTTCCTATCACTTCCCATGCAAAAAACTTGCTTCTTATCCTTTTTACTCACTACTTCCTTCTGTATCTTCCAGCGTTGGCCCTTGTCTTTGTTCCTTCCCCTCACTCTACCACATGAAAAATTTACTCAGTATTAATATGATGATAATCCTTCAACAGCTTAAATGTCGCAATCATATTTTCCTTTATCTTCTATCTGCCAAACTCTGTGGTCTGCATACCCTGCCCTCAGTCTATCCTCATGATCAACATTGTATAGTTCTTGAAAGTTTTTCCACTTGGTTATACTATACATTAAAGATGCCATTCTTGGTTTAATCCTTTATCCAAGTGTAAGCAAACAAAGTTTGCATGTGAAGTAATTTCATTACTGGGTAACTCGTATATAGAGGCTTCACATCACTTGCATTAATATCCCATAATGCACAGCTCATATATTTATGGACATATATAATGCTATGCATTATGGCAGGAGTGTCAAACTCAAATTGGGCTGTGGGCCATTTGCTATAAAACTGTATCTCAAGTGGGCTGCAAAAAATTTTTGACTAAAAAAACCTGCACTAATTAGAATCGAAGGGAAGTGAAAAAATGAGTATAAATAAATTGGAAAATTAATAAAAAATTTTATTTATTCTAAACATTACAAGACATAAAATAATATTATAATGATTATGACAACTCAAAAAAAAATATAAAGAATATTTTTATTATATTAATATTTACAATAGATAGCATTTAATCCAAATTAAAACAAAATTAAATTTTATTTAAATAAATCAAATATTTATATATTTATACATTCTAAAAAAAAGTATAAACTCTCATTAATAACCATCACAAAAATTTACAGAGCATCCTGTTAGTTTGAAATTTTTTATGTTTGCGTTGAAATAAAATACTTCTATATATATATATATATATATATATATATATATATTTTTTTTTTTTCTTTTTTTTTTTTGGCGGGGGACCTATATTTTGAATTTTTAAAGGAATTTTTAAATGTTACTAAAAATATTTTTGGGAAAAATTATAATATTTTTGGGTTAAAAAAAAATAATATATATATACTTGCATAATATAATTATAATAATTTAATTTCAGTATTTTATTTTTTTCCCGACACTTGACAACGTTTATTATTAACCAGCCTGTCAAAATTTGGACTCAAAGATTGTGAGCATACGACCTTCATTATGGCAGAAAGGTTGACATCGGTTAATCTTGATCTGTGGGCTATTTCGTTACCTTTCATACATGAGAATAATTGTTCACATAAATAAGCTTCTGAAATAACAGAATATTTGCTGCAAACTTTTTTATTCTGGATATTTTTGACCTAAATAACTGTATATTTTTGGTACACCAACTTCTTGGTATTTCGCTTTTAGAATGGAATCATTTTGGAAATCAATAAGTTCCATTTGAATACAAATAGGAACTTTTTCAAAATTAAAGGAAAAGCGAAAAAACTTCTTCTTTCTCCTTGAAATCTTTAAATTGCCTATCAAATTCTTTTATCTTTTCTAGTTTGGGACAATATTGAGAAAAGGTAAAACTTTGATTCTTATTGTTCAACTGTTCACACATAGGTAGGTAATTTAGAATATTCCCTTTTAAATGATTTTGAAACAAAACTAACATCTAAAACTTGTCAGTGCATCATACATGTGTGTTATTAACCGATCTTTCCCCTGAAGCTTGACATTTAAATCATTCAAATGTCCTGTAATATCATCTAAGAATGCCAGATCTTGTACCCATGTCTGATCATTAAGAAATGCAACATCATGATTTTTCATTTCTAGGAACAATTTGATCTCCTCTAGAAGTAAAAAAAAAAGCTTTTTGGAACCTTATGACAAGATAACCAATGAATCTCTGTGTAATAAGGTAGCCCTTCAAATTCACTCTCCAAGTCTTTTAGAAATTGTGCAAACTGGCGGTGATTGAGGCCTCTGGATTGGATGAAGTTCACGGTATTTGTCACAGGTTTAAGTACGCTGCTCATTTCCAACATTTTGGAGCACAGGACCTACTAATGAATAATGCAGTGGAAAGATTGCAGTTTTGGAATGTCTAGATACATTTCCTTTAACTTTGCGGCAAGTCTTGACACAAAATCTTTATTTTTGCTTGTCATTGCTGGAGCACCATCGGTTGTCACTGCTACGAGCCTGTTCAGAGGAAGTTGATATTTTTCAAAAATGCCCCACGTGGCGTCAAAAATGTCTTCTCCTGTAGTGGTGGTTTCATGAATGGGAATCATTTCCAAGAACTCTTCAATATATTCATATTGTCGTCGTAAGCCCGAAGAAACAAAGCAACTTGAGCCACGTCATGAATATCGAAACTTTCGTCAAGTGCAATTGAAAAGCACTGTAAGTTTGCAGATATTTCTTGCAACTGGTCACACAGATTATCTGCCATTTCGGTTATTCTTTTGATCACAGTATTTTTGGACAAAGAAATATCGCGAAATACTTGCACATTTTTGGAACATACATTTTCGACTGCTTTTATCATACATTCCTTAACCAAGGAACCGTCACTAAAGGGTTTGAAATGTTTTGCCATTTCATAACTGGCTCTCACTGCTGATTCATTATCTTTCATAATTTTTGAAAATACTTGTTGTTGACTTTGAAGTGAATTCTTTACTTCTTAATTTTTCTTCTCTCAGTTTTCCCTCAAACCGTGAATATTGTTCTTTGTGAATTTTATTGTAGTGCCTTTTTATATTATATTCTTTGGAGACATTAATTGTTTCATTACAAATAATGCACACAATTTTGTCCTTTGTTTCAGTGTAGAAGTAAAATAATTCCCATTTTTCTTGAAATTTTCTCCTCTCATCAGCAATTTTTCTTTTTCTTGTTGGCTTGGAAAGCGACATTGCCTCGGTGAATAAATATAGTATTAATATTATTAACAATTTTTATAAAAATATTTGAATAAAACTGCACAAAACTGTAGACCAGTGCACGATACTATTGCAAATAAAAATAAAAAATAATAATAAAAGGGATTCTCTCACTGCTAGATTGTCGTTGAATCATGTTCGGCGCACTGACTTTAAAGATCACTGATTAACTGTAGCAGGCAATTATAAACTCATAGCTGAATTCCCATGAGTGCGTATGCTGCGTGTCACGTGAACAGCTGGTAGCCAATAGGATTCAACTTTTTCAGTACGCTACCAGCAGCGTGCTGTAAATTAACAATGAAAGCATAAATATAGTTTATGATTGATTAGGATCGGATCTAACATTGAAATTGCAACATAAATTTTTATTATTGCAATTATATTATAGCAGATTGTTGCATCCATATTGTAACTATGTAGTTTACAATTGATTAGGATCGGATCTAACATTGAAATTGCGATATAAATTTTTATTACTGCAATTATATTATAGCAGGTCGTTGCATCCATATTGTAACTATAAATGTCGTATGAAAATGAATAAATCGATACCGTATTTACTTGAATATAACTCACACTTTTTTTCCTCCAAAATTAAAGCTAAAAAATCATGGTGCGAGGTACTTGCGGGGATTTTTAGAAACTAAAGTTTTCAGAAAGAAAACTGAAAATGAAGATGATACCAAGAATCTCCTCTTCGTTATAGCTACTTCCGGCTTCAAGAGCGGTTTCCTTGTGTGCATTGTCAAAGTCATCTATCCAAATAGCGTCATGTTCTTTCCCATTATTCCAAGTAAAAATATACAAGTAATTTACAAGATTTTAGATATGTAATGAACACCCTTCACGAATATCTGAGAAGTGAAAGCAGAACGTGAAATAGGCAGCAATGGTAGGCCAATAGCGATAGAACAGCTATGAAGATGTGGATACGATTGGTGCGATATTAACAAAAGATCGTGTTACCAAAACACAAAGTCAAGCCTACATTTTTGAGCTGAAATGCTAATTCTCTTCAACCAAATTCCATAATATCTGAAACTGTCTTAACAACATTCACTCTATGTGTCTTAGTTTTAACATGTTTACGAATTTTATTGCAGCTTTGTGTTTGAGTTAGTGGGGCATTCACACACATCTAACTAAAAAACAAGAGATTTTAGTTAGATACTGTGTTTTCCAGTGAAACATGGTTTTGCTTAAGTCTAAACAGCCTGGTTAATGTGGGAGGGGACATGTGATTCATTAGTTAGTGCCATTTTTATAGCAGTTGTCTCTAATTGCAGTTGGGGAAGGCATGTTGTTTACCGCGGGGAGTGAGTTATTGTTCTGACGTGAAAGTGGTTAAACTTTATTTTCGTGTGCGACGTACAGTACATGCAAAACTTTCTTTTTTCATAAAGTAAAATTAGGGTACAGGGGTGTGAGTCATATGTGAGGGCGAGTTATATTCGAGTAAATACGGTATTTCTGTTTTATTATAAAAAGCAATCATCCTTTTTTTAAAATCTTTCCTTGAGGTGTCAGGGGCCGCCCCTGCATTATGGGAAGGGTCACTACCCAGATCGTTTTGACCTTCATTGAGGTCTTATCAGTGGGAACCAGACCCAGAAGTCCTATAGTCCTGTGACAATATCTTTGATGTAAAGCTTGAACAATAATGGTCCCAGCAGTTGAACCCCATGGAACTTCACTAATGACCATCCTATTTGCTGATACCGTTCCTTCATATATATCTGTCTGTTACCAATCCAGTCCACTAACCTGATATGGTCTGTTTCTTCCTTATGTCTCTTTAGTAGGGGTTTCTGTGACCTTGCTCTGCTAAACTGGCCACCATCATTCCTCCACTATCTTCTAAAACTTAAAAAACATAAGCAGTGGTTAGTCAACAGCCATTTATTATCCAGCTTAAAAATTACTGAACCAACTTCTCTTACGCTCCTTAATTTCATCTATCTCTGTTCTTTGGAACAGTCTCCCATACTCTGTTGTCTCTTTCAAAGATTTTGATGTTCAGCAGTTCAAAAAACACATCAACATATTCTTTATTCTTACTCTCTTCATACATGGCACTAAGCTTTTGTGTGTCTTTCTATCCATTAAGAAAGATTCCATATGAGACTGACTAACATACCCTTATTTGAGAAGTTCTTGGAAAGATTTTCCTTCAAATTAAGAACATTATCATTACCACTTCAGCTATATAGTCCTTATTATCATTCGATGCTAGTTTTTCAGTTTTATGATTTCCTGTTATTCCCAAATTTATACTGTGTTATATACTGTATAGAATATAATGAATTTTCTTTTTATTGTATTTTGCCAGGTAAATGTTTTCATGACTCATCTTTCTAATTATGGGAATGATCGTTTAGCCTTATATACCTTTGAATCTGTGGTCAAATTTGTGCAGTGTTGGACCAATCTGCAGCTTGCTACTGTCCCTCCACTTCAGTTAGCTGAAAGGTACTTTCAGATGTATCCTGATGAATCTGATCCTATTTGGATGGTAAGTTGGTATTATTTATCATAGCTATATTTTGCGCAGAAAATCATTGATCACATTATCCCATTTACGTGAGATTTGGATATATCTCACAAAATGAGATAATGTGGTCTTCACAAAAAAAGAGGGGGGGGGGGGATCCTTTCATAAGATGATAGTAAAAGCTTCAATCCTTGGCAAACTTTGATGTTACTCTTGCATCCTTTTTTTAGGTGTGAAATTTTTAACTGCTAATATCCGAAAATAGGATAACAAATAACAAACGTCATATTGCGCCAAATC
Organism: Typopeltis vanoorti; assembly: GCF_054136105.1. NCBI lineage: Eukaryota > Metazoa > Arthropoda > Arachnida > Uropygi > Thelyphonidae > Typopeltis > Typopeltis vanoorti. The sequence continues at coordinate 52,872,838 of NC_143562.1, read as the reverse complement.
AAAGGTTAGAGCAGTACTTAAGATAACATCGGAAAGTGTGCTCCATGTATTCCTCAAAAGGTTTAGAGTAAATGCTGTACCATTCTTGAAGTCAGCATATGCAAACTGTGGAATGTAATGATTTTTACAGATTTTTTTTCACTTGGTGAAGTAATATATTATATCAAAAAACAGTTTATATTTTTATTTTTCACTGATATGGACTCTAGCAAAATATCTTGCATGTGAACTTATTTTTTTCTTGCTTTTATACCAAGAAAAATTAACTTCACTATATGGTATTATAGTGAATATGAGGAATTTCTCTCAAATCTATGAATAGAAATTTATAATACTAATAGAAAATCCACATTAATAGTAATGGGAGACTTGAATGAAAAATAGGTAGGTATTCTGTGAAGACAAGGATGAAATAATTTGGAAATTGATCAAAGAAATGATAGTCATTGAAATTTGTAGGAATGCTGCTGATTACTAACACTTCCCTGTTTTTTCATAGAGATAGTCACCAATACAACTGGACCAAACTTGATGGCAAAACCAGGGAGGGGAAAAAAAAAAAAAACAAAAAAAAAACATTGATTACAAGCATGTAAAATATTATTCCAAAATTAAAAATAAATAAAATAACAGAGAAAACAAGTATAGATTTTCAATACAAAATTCCATCACAAAAAAAGAAAAAAAAAAAAAGAAAAAAAAAAGGTGTAAATATTTCTACCATCAATAGGAAAAGATCTAAGACTTGATGCTTAAACATTAAATTAATATACAAAATTTGTTTCAAGAAAAAGTAAAGTTGTAAAATAGTAACCTGACCTTAAAAACACAGAATGATTTTGGGCAAAAAAGAAAAATGTAATACAAGGGGTGCAATAAAATGAAGGATGTGTAAGAGAACTGAACCTTCATGTTAGAGGTTTAATGGAATATTGACAGCACTGGGAAAGGATTTAAAACTGATTTTTAATGCTTCCAATATTTCGTCTCGGTCACTGAGACATCTTCAGAGATTACAAATAACTTTTGTAACACGCTCAAATACAACACAATACTATTTTTTCTGATGTGCCACAGATGTAGGGTATGGTGATGGCATTTCTGAAATCCTTCTGAAGAGATGGCCAGGAAATGGTGGGGAACTGATTATTTTTTTTTTAAATTCTGTCATCACTGTAGCCATTGGAAAGGAAGGTGTTGTGTATGTGGTTGAGTTTGGTTGAAAAGGAGGTTCCACTGGAACAAAGATTGTGGGCTCTATTGGTTAGAGTTTTAATAATTCCATATTGTTGAGAGGGGGAGATGATGGTGGGAGAGTTTGTGAATGTATCTGCCTGTGTGAATAGGTTTTCTATATACAGTGAAGGAAAGGTGTTTTATCTTCCTAAATATTGGGAGCATTAAAAATCAATTTTTAATCCTTTTTCCAGTGCTGTAATGATTCCATTAAACCTCCAACATGATGTTTCACATCATCACAGCACTTAAGCCTCAACACAAAAGAACTGGACCTTGGAGACTCAAAATTGATTCAGCCAAAGAGGCATGTGGCAAGATAATCTGCATGGATAGAAAAATCAGAACTCTAGTGGACTCAGTAAATTAAAGAGACAGTGAAGGAAAAGAAGAAAGCATATCAAACTGACTTATTTCCTGGCAAATAAGTCAGTTTGTTCTATTAGAGAGTACAGAGAAAAATGTAACAAAGTGAAGCACTATATAAAACTAGCTAAACAAAATTCATGAGAAGACTATGGAAACAACATAGAAAATAAATATCAAGAAAGTGGCTAAATATTCTGGAGGCTATTGAAAACGTTTAGAAATGAAGGAAAGAGTACTGTAAAAGAATCAGAGATGACAAAGATGGCATGAAAACTGAAGATAAAGATAAAGATGACCTTCTCTCATAATATAGAACAGTAATACAGCTCCTAGGAGCTGGGTTTCACATTATGGGTAAATACCAAGAATAGTGTTCGGAACTTGTTCCACCCTTACTATGAGTTGCCTTAGTGTAGCACTACCAAATGGATCAGGTGTTGCACTATCCAGGTATTTGCTTATGCTTGGACTCATCGAACTTTATATAGTTTCTATATTCGGCATGAAACTCTTTGCGTTTCTTATTCGGCTATGAAACAATGTGGGATGTAAGATCCCTTAACTTAAATGAAGATAAAGATATTCTAGACTTTGAAAGATTGCTAAATGAAACAAGCAGTGTCAGCATGGTGGTATAAAGCATTCAGCAAGAATGCAATCAGGAATACACATTCATATGGAAATGTGGAAAAGCAGCTGGAGTAGATGATACGTGACCAGAAATACTCAAATATGGAGGTATAAAAGTTTTGCTGTGGCTGCACTACATAATTCAGAAGGCCTGGTCAGAGTTAAAATACCAGATGATTGGAGTAGAGCTCTCGTAGTACCTATTTGTAAAAAAGGAAATAAATCTGGATGTGAGAATTACAGAGGTATTTCCCTGCTGAGTTTCCTGGTAAAAAAAATTCATGAGAAGACTGGAAACAAGTACTCTTGCAGAAAATACTCTCAAGAGTATTTGGGAAACCACTAAGAAAAATTGTTGAAGAACAATTTTTCTTAGTGGTTTGAAGGTAAGCTTGTTGAAGAACAAGCTGGATTCAGGTCAAATAGAAGTTGTTAAGATCAGATCAGATTTCACTTCAAAACAAATAGTTGATAACATTATACTCACCTGAAAGGATGTGTGCTTTGCATTATGGGATGCTAAGGCAAGTAATGTAAAATCATTAGCCTCTATATACAAGTAGCCTAGTCGTGAAGTATCTTCATATGCAAACTTTGTTGGCTTACACTTTGAAAAATGATTAAATAAAAATATAATTTCTTGGCTTCCTTAATTTAATTTATAACCAAGTGGAAAAACTTTCAACAAATGTGTTATTAATATACGAGGTGGTATCAAAAGGTTTCGAGACTAGCTCTGTTTACGAGAAATTACTTTATTTATCTACGTTTACACACTATCACCTTCAAAATAGTCCCCATGCATATCAATACAGTGCTCCCAGCGTTCTTGCCTCTTCTGGAATGTGTCCTGGAAGTCTTCTTGTCGAAGCACCTTCTGTGTTTTGCACTGGATCTCCGCAATGGTGACCTTTGAGCTGGATCTTTATCTTCAGGAAGAGGGCGAAGTCTGCAGGAGCCAAGTCTGGCAAGTAGGGTGGGTGTGGAAGTGAGATCATGTTGTTTCTGGCAAGAAACTCACGTGAGAGAAGAGCTTGGTGACAGGGTGCATTGTCGTCGTGGAGCATCCAGTTTTTCGCGCACCACAGATCTGGTCGCTTTTGCCGAATGTCCTCCCTCAGACACCTTAAAACCTGGCAGTAGAGAACTTGCTATTGACGGTCTGGCCCCTGAGGATGAATTCTCGATGCACAATGCTGCGAATGTCGGAAAAGACGATGAGCATGCACTTGGTCAAGCTGTGCACCTGCCTCGCCTTTTTCGGTCATGGAGATGATGGGCTCTTCCACTGTGAAGACTGTTACTTCGTCTCAGGGTCATACCCGTACACCCAAGTTTCATCACTGGTAATGATCCTCAACATGAAGGATGGGTCATCCACGGCATGCTGATGGAGTTCTTGGCAGACTTCGATGCTGTGTTCCTTCTGCTCCTGGGTCAGCAGCCTGGGGACGAACTTGGAAGCAACACAGCGCATGTTCAAATCACACGTGAGGATTGTCCCTGGACTGTTCCATATGACACACCAACAATAGCAGCAATGTTGTGGAGTGTTCTCCGACGATCCTCATGCACAAGTTGCCGAATGGTTTCAACATTTTTTGGGGTTGAGCTCGTTGAAGGTCTTCCTGGTCTCTCATTGTCTTCCAGTGATGTTCTTCTGCTCTTGAAGCATGCGTGCCACTCAAAACATCTCGAACGACTCATTGCAGCATTGCCGTAAACTTGCCGGATCATGTCAAACATCTCTCTGTGGCAGATTTGCCCAGTTTCATGCAGAATTTCACGTTTGCTCTTTGTACTAACTTGCTGTCCATGATGAAATCGCAGATGTGGTAATGCAGGTGGTCAGAATAGCATCAGTTGCACAGCTCTTGATGTACACAGGACGATGTCTTTTGGCCTTTTGGTGTGCCACTCAAAACATCTCGAACGACTCATTGCAGCATTGCTGTAAACTTGCCGAATCATGTCAAACATCTCTCTGTGGCAGATTTGCCCAGTTTCATGCAGAATTTCACGTTTGCTCTTTGTACTAACTTGCTGTCCATGATGAAATCGCAGATGTGGTAATGCAGGTGGTCAGAATAGCATCAGTTGCACAGCTCTCGATGTACACAGGACGATGTCTTTTGGCACACTGACTTACGAAGGTAGGTGCTCCCTGTGACTGTGCATGCAGCCTTGTGATGCCATCTGTTGGTGTGTTACAAACCTAATCTCGAAACATTTTGATACTGCCTCATATTTCCCTGTTATTTCAATGGTATTTCAATTAAGAGAAATGCCTTCATCTGCTTGTTTTGTAAATGAAATGTCTAGAAAAGGTAATTTTCCTTCATTCTCAAGTTCTAAGGTCAATAAACCCAGTGTTAGTTATTTTATTATATTAGTTTTGTGGTCGAAAATAACATACTGATCAGCAATCAACAATATATTTTGTGCTGTTTGCCTCTATCTCATGCGAGATAGTTGCAAATAAACTATCACCCTCAGTCATGAAATCCTCCTTAACTCATATTTTTGATGGTTGCAATTCTTTGGATGTCATCAGTAATACCCCCCCCCTCCCTGAAAATACAGTATCCTTTGCATTCGGTTCTTGTAACTAAGTCATCTTCTGTCAGCCAAGTCTTAATGCTTCTGATAAGATTTGGCTAAGTTAATCTGACTAGCACCAAAACCTCCTCCCCTTTATTTCTGATGCTTATTTCTGAATGGGTTGTTAATTATATGTGAATTTCAACATCTCTTTGTACCCCAATTACCCTGGTGTGATATAATTAACAACCCATTCAGGTTTGAAATCTGGGAACTGCACTCACACCGGAGTGCATCCCTGCAACACCTCTACTTTCCCTGATTTTGCACTTCAAACCTCTCACTGAAAAACTCTTACTTTAAACATCTATTCCACAGCCATTGCAATGCAATCCATCAAACATGTACAAGTCCTTTCTTTCATCAACTTCATTACAGACATCTATAAACTGTGCACTGTTCTTCTTGCACAGTGTCTCTATTTTCCTGACTTTTTGTCAATATTCTTCACTCCGCTATCATGTATTTTACTCTTCCCAACCAAAATGGTACACACACAAACATTTCCTACATATTCACTCATTATTCTCTTTCTTTCCATAAATTGTTCATCTTTTTTAATGAATTCTATTCCACACACACTGCACTGAACAAAATCTTGCATAATAAATTTCCATAGCAAATATCTTGGCTGCCGTTCTCTTATACATTGGCACGATACTTATAATATCTAGTATAATACAAAAGCATGCAAATTTTTCTTAAAAACTAGACAATTCACTCTGTCTTGTGCTTATAAAAACAATATACAACAGATGAATCTAATATTATTAACGAAATTCAAAAACATGGCATCTTTTTGCACCGCTCTAATTACCCTCTGTTTAAAACTGCATTGGTAATGGAAATCAATCAAAAAATTATATATTTACAAATAGATTCTTTTTTCTTTCTACCTTTTTTTTTTCTTTCAGAAACTGAATACTGTTCTGACTCATGCAGTTTGATGGATAATTTTAGAATCTTAGATTCAGCATATTTTTGATATGCTCAATGAAGCTAATTAGAGTAGCAGGGCTGTGGATTTCAGAATTACCTATTCTATGCTAATCACTATTTTATTTTATATTTGACAAGAATGTATTAGATGATATAAAAGTTTGACTGCACATCTGGAGAAAGAGGCTGAACTATCTATTTATTGAATTGGAAAACCATTTTAGCCAAAATTTAATATTTTAAAGATTCTTGGCAAAATATATAATAATTAGTACAGGTGATTCTGAAATCTTAGACTTTGTTACCCTGCAAATTTAGTCTTAATATGACCTGATATATTATTTCTCATTAATGCATTTACAGAATCCTTGCAATGATAAAAGGCATTCAGCTATTTGGTCAACAACAAAATCATGTGAGCAACTTCCAAAGTTCCTTGTTATTGGTCCTCAAAAAACAGGTAATTTTTTGTATAAACTAACCATAGAAAAAAAAAAACAAGTATTTTTATTATTTTTTGCTTAAATGCAACTTCCTAATTATAAAATAAAGTTTACCTAATAATTTTACTTTTTTCCAAACATTGACTGCACTCAGAAATACCGAAATAATTCTTGCTAAAATGAATGCCTTCATTCCCTATACTATTCCACTGGAAATCCAAACCTTGTTTTTTCAGCACATGTTAAAGCAGTCCACAAAAAACTATTCAGGATTAAGTTAGTTCATCGTTCATCATACTTTAACAGTATTACACAACGCCAAAACAATGAATGATAATAAGGTATTTATTAACTTTCTAATACTTTGCTGTTTTTTAACCACCAAAACTGCTCACTATAGCAAACACCATTATAGCAAACTGGCTCACTAGGACAGATTGCTGATATGCATGACCAAAGTGCTTTTCTAAACATACTTGATGATACCTACATAAAAATTACATCATCCAGCCTAGCAGAATGAAATTCAAAATGCTAACTCATAGAGCCAGGTCTATTTATTCTGATGTTGTTGCTCTTACCACAGAACTCAACTACTTTTTATACTTTTTTTTTTCCCAATGGCTACAGTTCCTATAAAATTGATAAAATATTACATACCTGTCCACCCACTATTCCTATCCCTTATATCTGGGGTACATATTTAAAGATAACTGAAGTAGCAGCAAAGAAATATAACCTTTACACCATGCTTCAAATTAGCAACCCTGAACTGCTCATTGAAGGATATATTATTATTATTAAGAAAAACCTTAACCAGTTAGGAGTTAGGAATTCATTGAGGGAGGCAATACTATTCGCACCAGCTGTTATACCTGTTCTTGAATTCATTCATGCTACTTGCACACACACAATATCCAATAGCAATCCATTCCAATCATGCAACACTATGAGAGAAAAATCTAGCCTCACCCCCTTCTTGATAGCATTTATTCTCAACTTCCAAGGATGCCCTTGCATCCTTTTCCCATCTTCTATCCATTTATGCTCATGCGTAGACCTATACTTTTTGCTGTGTAAGCATTCTGAACTGAAATTCTACGGAATAGGTTGGTTACTCCTCATTCCTGGAGGTATCCTATGTCTGTAGAGGTGTGTGTTCATGAGGCCGGTTTGCCTGCTTGCGGGAAAAACCCAAGATAAATTGGGGAGAAAAACTCTGCAGTCCACGCCCAAGACCGGCTAACTTGGCTCTGTCTGAGAAAGATCCTAAGCTCCTCATGTCAGCGACAGGAATCGAATGCAGGACACTCCTTTCCCAGGCATATGGTTGTGAAGCGCATAGCCACTCGGCTAACCATGCAGACTCCCATCTTCTATAAAATGAAAAATTCCATTTACCGAAATTCTGTATATTATTTTAAAAAGTTTAAATCTTAATCATATCACTCCTCTTTTTCCTGTTTGCTAGTGTCTGCAGCCTACAAATTCTCAATCTGTCTTCATAATCAGTATTCCACAATCCTGATATCATTTTTAATACCTCCTTTGCACTCTCTCTCTCTACTCAGAATCACCACAGAAACCAGGCAACCAGCCTTCATGCAGTATTCCAAGTGAGGTCTTCAAGGTCTTGTAAAGAGGTAGAATGATTTTCTTATCTTTGTATGTCAAGGTGTTTCAGCATTGCAATTATTCTCTGAGTTGTATTTACAATGTTTGCTATATGACCCTTGAACTTCAACTTTCTGTTTACTAAAACTACTGTCTACTAAAATCCCTAGCCTGATCAGCTTCTAGCATAATCCCACCAGTATAATGTGACATTAGATATCTAATCACACCAAAGTGCATCACTTTAGATTTATTGACATTGAACTGATAGCCTTTTTCACATGCCCACAATTCCAGCCTATTCAAATCATTCTGCAAGCACTCCCTATCTGCAGTGCGTGTTCCTGATTATTTTATCTATCTTTGCATCATCAGCAAATAGCTGGATGTCGCATGTCAAATCCTTCCCAAATGTCATTAATGTGTAGATTGAATAACAATGGACCAAGTATTGATCCTTGAGACATACCAGTGGATATTAAGAAATCTTTCTTCAGGATATGATAGAGGATATTTCATCCTCTATCATATCCTGAAGGAAGATTTCTTAATATCCACTTTGGAGAATATGACAAATGCATTCACTACATTCTGCCATTAGTGTTGTCAGTGAATGTAGCAATTAGATAACAGTGTTGTAAATAGTTGCATGTGAGTTTTTTTTCATGTCAAATATAAGCATTCATCAGTAGTGCTTGTTATCCTAATTTTGTTCTTTTGTTTGGTTCTCGCTGCTTGTTTTACTGTTACTGTGTTAGTGCTAGGCATTCTGTAAATTGTGTTCATAACAAAGTGCATATCAGCAGCACAAAAATCTTCATTACAAAGATCAACTGCAAGAATTGTTTTATGTATGCATCAAAAAATGTGAAAGATATTTGCAGACTGTTATGGGGAACAAAAGAAGGGAATTATTAATGTGGTGTAATGATATGTTAAATATTAATGAGGGATATATTAATGAGGTGTAATGATATGTTAAAATATTTAAAAATTTGGACTAGCATTTCTGGGAGTTAATCAGAAATTGGATGAAATGCTAGTAATGATAGTGAAAGGAATGGAGTGGAAAATCTTAGGCAGGAGTTGATGGAAATGAAGAGTGAAATGAAACATCTGGAAAATGAGATTGAATATCTAAAGAAGAGGTTGGCTGAGGTGAATGAGAAGGAGGAAGTTAGTAATATGAAGAAAGTATCATATTGAGATTCAGTTATTAGAGGTGTGGGGAATAAAAAGGTACACAAAATATGTTTTCCAGGTGGAACACTGAAACAAATAACTGATGCTTTGTATAGAAGGAAAGAATAGTCATCAGAATTAGTGATAGTTGTAGATAGGGATTTAACAGAAATTGTTGTGGGAAGTAAAGGATAATAGTTTTTTTGGGGAAGTGGTTAGCCTGTTGCCCAGATATGATAATAGTGAGTTGAGAAGGAGAGTAGAGATGACAAGATGAGATGGCTGAGTTATGTGAGGCAAAAGATGTTCAGTTTGCGACTCTATGGAGTGAATTTGAAGGAAAGTTAGAATGGCTTAAAGTTGATGGTTGCATGTAAATGGGTTTTGTGTTGGACATTTAAAGAAACTGTTGTTTGCTTAGAAAGTGTGGAATCAGAAGTTAGCATAACTAAATGATCAAGGAGATTGTGAAAGGACAGGAGGAAGATGGATACAAGGCTGAAGATGTGATTATTCAGCATAAAGGTGGGATGGGAATGAGATGAATATGAATGGCAGTCAGGATCAGAGAAATGGGAGTAGTCAGACTGAAGAGAAAGGTATAGTATAGTAGCTAGGGTAGGGAGTGATGGTGTTGGTGGGATGGCTTCAAAGAGATTAGGATTGTTATATTTCTATACCAATGTAAAGTATTAGAAATAAGGAAGTTGAGTGTGTTTCATAATTGAATTAGTATGTTTAAAGATAATTGGTGGGAAAAAAACTTGGTTGTCTGAAGATGATGTACTGGTGAAAATAGAAATGGAAAGCTATACAATTTTTCAGAAAGATAAAAAGAGGAGGAGAGTACTGTTAATGATAATAGAGGCATTGTGTTCACAACGATTGGAAGTTACAAAATGGTGTTATCCATGAATATTTTGAATCTGTGTGGTGTGTTAAGTTGAAATTAACAGAATAGTATATGATCAATATTATTTTCGACCACTAAATACTTAAATAAGATAACTGAAAATTGGGTTTTTATTGGTCAGAAATTTGATACAACTAATAACTGACAAGAGTAGAATGTGGCAGAGGAAGAACCAGAAGCCATCCCTTCAAGTTGTGTAAATGTGTGGTGAAGAAGAGTGCGAGTAGATTTTTTTAAAATGGAGTTGTATCAAATTTCCAACCAATAAAAACCCAATTTTCAGTTATCTTATTTAAGAATAGTATATCTTAAACTGTTTAAACTAAACATATTTGGTCATTTTATAATTAAAATACAAACTTATTTATTACTGACCATTTACAAAAAACAAAATTGCATTAGAGCCTACCAGTTTCACCAGCAAACTGTCTGGCTTTTTCAAGACATTTACAGAGACATAAAAACTAGTAAATGCAAATTGAAAGGAACATAAAAAATGTAAACCAACTAGTAGCTAAGGTTACACGTTCGCGTGACAGAGAGGACTTATTGTTCTTATTCGTTATCACGCATGCGTGTTTGTTGTAAACGTGTAATGTGATTACTGGCTAGCTGTAGTTCAGATTGATTTAGAGAGAGGATCAGGTTTTTCAACGAACTGTTTAGGATTGCACCCTGATTTCTGTTGAGTTTTCCACCGGTTATTAACACTATTGTGGCTTCCTTGAATAAACGATGTCTGTAGTCATCATCCAGATATGGCATGGAGTTGTTTTGCCACTCTATCATGTGGTTAGATGTACAGAAATGATGTGCTAAGCCGGAAGAGATACTTCTGTTGTGGTTTACATCACCAGCATGTTCTTTTTGTCTGATTTCTAAACTCCGCGAAGTTTGTCCGATGTAGTCAAGACCACAGGAGCAAGGAATGTAATATACTCCTGGATATTTGTAGAAAGGCACCTTATCTTTTGGGGATCCTAAAACTTGTCTGATGCTGGTGGTTGGTTTGAAGATCACTCTGATGTTGTAGGCGCTTAGTATTCTGGATATTTGATAAGAAACTGACTTGATGAAAGGGATCACTACAGTAGAAATGTGCTGGGAGCGTGATTCTTCTTGTCTGCGGTTGTCGCTGTATAGATATTTTTTGATGATGTTTTGAGGATATCCATTTTGTGATAATGTGTTGGCTATTAGTGAGAGTTCAGTCTGTATATCCTCCTCTTCTGATATAAACTTTCTGGCCCTATATTTCAACATGTGGATAATGCTCAGTTTGTGTGTCTTGTGATGGTTTGAAGTATAATGAAGATATCTTCCAGTATCTGTGGGCTTTCTGTAAATAGATAATTTGAACACTATTTGATTGTTTCTTTATCAAGATGTCTAAAAAATGCAGTTGGTTGTTGTTTTCCACTTCCAGAGTGAATTTTATCTTGCTATGTATTGAGTTGATTTTATCCACAAACGATTTTAGGTTTTCTAAACTGTCTTGCCATATAATGAAGATATCGTCAACATATCTCCACCATGTAGATGGTCTAGGGGAGATTGTGGAGAGAATTTCTTTTTCAAGTTTTTCCATGAAAAGGTCTGCACAAGATGGTGATAGTGTGTTTCCCATTGCTAGGCCTTCTAATTGTTGGTATATGGTGTTGTTAACCTTGAAGAAATTAGATTGAAGGCGGTGTCTAAACATCTGTGTGATGTCTAGAGGAAAGAGATCTTGGATGATGTTTATGAAGTTTGTTTTTGTAGATGGTCAGTAATAAATAAGTTTGTATTTTAATTATAAAACGACCAAATATGTTTAATTTAAACAGTTTAATGAAACACAAAGTTCGGTGCATGGAAAGAGAAAAATGCAGAAAGGCCAAACTTTTGAACCACCTAACGTTCTTTAAACGTTGCAGGGAATTCTCCATCATTCCAAAGTTCCTAATAGTCAGAGGTCATATCAACTCTATATCAGCTAAAAAAATTTATCTACGCACTTCATTGTCGCTTGTAAGAGAAAGGATTCAACACACGAGATATGAACTAAATAAAAGTGATATTAATTGCCACAAGTTATTTGATGACATTTCTAACAATTTAGAATATACCATATGGAATCGATTAGATCAAATGATACAACGCAGTTATGAAAAAACTTTCAATCTTTATAAGGATAAACAAATTAGGAAATTCAATGAACTTTACAAGAAAAAATATCGGACACAAAACAACCTCCCGGACAACAAAGTGATTTTTAATTTGTCAAATCATAGTCTCACAAAATATGAATCTGACATTCTCAAAAAAGGTTTTAACTTTGCAATTACACCCAAACACATTCCTAAAATGGATTTCATGTGTGGAATTGAAAAAGGCCTATACCCACTACCGCAAAAAGTAGCGAACACTATTAGATTCAAAAGTACGATAATCCTAGCCAAAGCCAAACCTATTCTCAACATGTCTCCTTATTATAGAAAGGCAATTTTCAACTTGAAGAAAAACAAAGATATTATTATTACAAAGGCTGATAAGGGAAATTCTACAGTTATCCATAACTCTAAAGATTATTATGATAAGTTAAATGTATTACTATCAAACAACTCCACCTATAAGATCCTAGACAGAGACCCCACAATAAAAAATCATAATGAAACAAACCAACTAATCAGAAATTGTAACATTTGGCCAGAAGAAGTGAAGAGAACACTAAAATCCTCACATCCTATCACTCCAAGACTATATGGGACACCTAAAATACATAAACAGGATATACCTCTCCATCCAATCGTTGATGGAAGATCATCACCAACCTACCTTTTGGCAAAGCATCTTGCAAACTGATTAAATAATAAAATAAGATCAACAGAATCCTATATCAAGAATATTCAACATTTTGTAAATAAACTCCAAGCCATTAAGATTGCACCAACAAACATGCTAGCCAGTCTAGATGTTGTATCCCTTTTCACCAGTGTACCAGTAGAAGAGGTAATAAACATCATCCAAGATCTCTTTCCTCTAGACATTACACGGATATTTAGACACTGCCTTCAATCTAATTTCTTCAAGGTTAACAACACCGTATACTAACAATTAGAAGACCTAGCAATGGGAAGCCCACTATCACCATCTTGTGCAGACCTTTTCATGGAAAAACTTGAAAAAGAAATTCTCTCCACAATCTCCCCTAGACCATCTACATGGTGGAGATATGTTGACGATATCTTCATTATATGGCAAGACAGCTTAGAAAACCTAAAATTGTTTGTGGAATAAATCAACTCAATACATAAGATAAAATTCACTCTGTAAGTGGAAAACAACAACCCACTGCATTTTTTAGACATCTTGATAAAGAAACAATCAAATAGTGTCAAATTATCTATTTACAGAAAGCCCACAGATACTGGAAGATATCTTCATTATACTTCAAACCATCACAAGACACACAAACTGAGCATTATCCACATGTTGAAATATAGGGCCAGAAAGTTTATATCAGAAGAGGAGGATACACAGACTGAACTCTCACTAATAGCCAACACATTATCACAAAATGGATATCCTCAAAACATCATCAAAAAATATCTATACAGCGACAACCCCAGACAAGAAGAATCACGCTCCCAGCACATTTCTACTGTAGTGATCCCTTTCATCAAGTCAGTTTCTTATCAGATATCCAGAATACTAAGAGCCTACAACATCAGAGTGATCTTCAAACCAACCACCAGCATCAGACAAGTTTTAGGATCCCCAAAAGATAAGGTGCCTTTCTACAAATATCCAGGAGTATATTACATTCCTTGCTCCTGTGGTCTTCCCTACATCAGACAAACTTCGCGGAGTTTAGAAATCAGATAAAAAGAACATGTTGGTGATGTAAACCACAACGGAAGTATCTCTTCCGGCTTAGCACATCATTTCTATACATCTAACCACACAATAGAGTGGCAAAACAGATCCATGCCATATCGGGATGATGACTACAGACATCGTTTATTCAAGGAAGCCACAATAGTGTTAATAACCGGTGGAAAACTCAACAGAAATCAGGGTGCAATCCTAAACAGTTCGTGGAAAAACCTGATCCTCTCTCTAAATCAATCTGAACTACAGCTATCCAGTAATCACATTACACGTTTACAACAAACATGCATGCGTGATAATGAATAAGAACAATAAGGCCTCTCTGTCACGTGAATGTGTAACCTTAGCTACTAGTTGGTTTACAATGTTTTTTATGTTCCTTTCAATTTACATTTACTAGTTTTTATGTCTCCGTAAACACCTTGAAAAAGCCAGACAGTTTGCTGGTGAAACTGGTAGGCTCTAATGTAAATTTGTTTTTTGTAAATGGTCAGTAATAAATAAGTTTGTATTTTAAATAGTATATCTTAATAGGATGTTATTTTAGTCAGAAAATGTGGAGAGTACTAATTGTGAAATGTTTAGGCAAATTGATTGGGCATGTAAAAAAGAAGCTGATCTTGATGGAAGATTTTAATTTGGATTTAATCAGGAACATGGATTTGGAAGGAGATAGTGTATGAATAAGGAGAGTAAGTTTCTTGAATTTCCGATTGATAACTATCTTAAACAGGCAGTATGTGATGGAAATAGCTTGAGGTTTAAGGGATTTGGTGATATCCTCAGAGAATGTGGTTATGAGGTATCAGCATTTTTGCCAATTATTTAATTCATCATTATATATTATACTGTGTAAATGGTGCTGTGCAAAACATGTAGAATAGAGGTAGGTATTAGGAGAATTGATAAAAGAAAGTGTTCAGGTGTTGGTTGAGTTAGATGTTAATAAGTTAATGGGAATGGGTGACATATCACCATGTTTTTAAGGAATGTCCTTGACCTGGTTATATAATGAAAGTCTTGTAGTGGGAAATTTCCTAAGGAGTGTAAAGAAGGCAAGATAATACCACTGCAAAAGCATGGACAGAAGTTTCCATTTATAGACCAGTCTGTATATCTGCAGTTGTAGTCAAGGTATTGGAGATTTTGGTTAGAATATAATGCAGGGTTTGGCTGATGGGCATAGGATTTTTTATGATGGTCAGCATGGGTTTGTAAAGGGTAGATCTTGTTTTAGCAATTCACTTTGATTTTATGATAAGGAAATGAAGGTGTTAGATAAGAGGGATTCATATATGATGATATTGTTGGACTTTATACAAACATTTGATACATTATCTGATGATAGGTTGGTATACATATAAACTTCAGAGGATGAGAATGCATAGTACATTGGTTCTTGGAGCAATATCTCAGAAAAGGAGGGATGGTGACCAGTGGTATGTGTCCCAGAATTCTGTTGTTGGGCACTTTCTTTTTAACTTATTTGTTAATGATATTTCATATGGATTGACTGGGGATCTTCAGTTGTTTGCTGATAATACAAACATAGGAGAATTATAAGGTCTGATGTTAATTCCCTTGAGGAAAATTTGAGTGGGGTTGTTTTAATAAGTGTAAAGTGTTGGAGTGCAGAGATATAAGGCTGTCTACTATATTGCTGGAACTGTGCTTCAGGAAGGGGACAAGATTTGATATCTAGGGGGATGATGGTTGACAGTAGACTGAAGTTCAACACATTGCAAGGACTGTACATCACATTGCCAGTGTGGAAAGCACACTGATCAGACCACACTAGTCCAGGTGTGATCTGACCAGTGCTTTCCAAAGCCTCCATGGAGTCAGGTGTAGGAGGTTCACTCAACCAACAACATATTGTGCTTGGATTTCGTTCCTTGGTTTTCACTGTAATGTGGAAATGTTATTGAGAATAACGTTGTGGAGAATATTGCCTTCACTCAGAGAATAGCTGTATAAGGACCTTGTCTGCCATTCTCTGACCAGTATTGGCCATGAAGAGATTTAAGTTAGCAAAGGGATTTTATTGGATTAATACAGAGGGAGATCATAAAAAGAGTAGAACATGGCAGAGGAAGAACCAGAAGCCATCCCTTCAAATTGTGTGTGGTGAAAAAGAGTGTGAGGAGTAGATTTTTTTAAATGGAGAATTGTGGGTGAATGGAGCATGTTACCAGAATATGTTATGAATACAGGCAGTGTTAAGGACTTAAAGATTCAACATGATAAATATGTTGTTGGTTGAGTGAACCTCCCACAATTAGCCTGATGACTCTATGTAGAGCGTGATAATGATAATTATGGCAAGTCTGGACTGGCAGGTTATGCTTTGATCTGTCATTTAACATAGGATTAGATGAAAGAAAAAGTGTGCTATATAGAAGTAGCTATAAGTTGGAGAGGCTAAGTTTAGAGTCAGTAGTGGCTATGAAGCATTCTTCTAACATCAGCAGCAGGTATGACTGCATTAATCTACTAATAATTTGGAGATGGTTATCTCAAGAGTAACTTCATCTCAACAACCATAAAAACTTTTTCTATAACTTCAGAGGCTGCTAAATGAGGGCTTTAGGCCTGTAGTATATCATATTCTTAAATGATCAGAATGTCATCAGTGTCATTTATTTATTAGTGAGACCTTAGAACTGCCTCTATAGTCTTCTGTTAAAGAGCTAGGTAAATGAAAATGACTATGGGAACTATATGACCAATTCCCATAGTTGTGTATATAACATCTTCTTCTATGAATGCCAAATTGCCCATATATGCTGCTAGAAGTAATCATTTATATGAGATGATGATTCAGTTAGAATTTTTAGCATCATTTGCAGTTTTGTTTTGCCTTTATTTTATTTTATTTTTTTATTTGAAGGGGGGGGGATCTCTCATCCATGAAAGGCAGTAAAATTCACCTGCCATCTGACAGTCACAAACATCAATATCCACAGTGGGATTTGAACCTGCAGTGTGTTGGTTGGAGAGGGGGATATACTAACCATATAGTCAATCAGGCCACTATCCAAGCTGGCTAGAATAACAAAATCTATTAAAAGTTTCAACCTTTAAAATATGAACACAATTCATTACAGTTTGATTTGAATCAATTTCTAATTGACATCATTATTTGACATCAGAGAATACTTCAAGTTTTTCTTAGTTTTGATTTTTTTTTATTCTAGGAAATTTAATTTCAAATAGCAATATAAGAACCGAAAATAAATGATTCTGTATTTTTTAACAAATATTTATTGCAGGTACAACAGCATTGTATACTTTTCTTTCCATGCATCCTGCCATTGTAAGTAATTACCCTAGTCCTGAAACATTTGAAGAAGTCCAGTTTTTTAATGGAAGGAATTACTATAAAGGCCTGGACTGGTAAGTAATTTACATTTTTTTGCTTTGGACATTTAATAATACAATATCACCAGGATGTTGTTATCATATATATATCAGTGCCTTTGCATGCCAATTTCGGTTGGGTGTGCTGTTGTGACTTATGCAACCCATGCTACAAAAGTCACGCAAGTTTGACCGTATGATTGCATTTTTATTGATGTATGAAAGTTATGTGTATAGCACATCAGTGCTCATCTTAATTGGTTTAATACAATTAATTGTAGGATAACTTTTAATACTTTAATTTAATTTGCCAATTAATTGTAACCAAATCTGCGCAGAGCAGGAAACAATGCGTTTGTTTTAAAATACTGTTTATTAGAAAACAGTAATGAAGGAGAATTTTATATTTGGTTGGTATATTTGAATTACTCAAAGGTGTAAAATTTGGAAGAGGAGGATGAAGCTTACCTCCTTTGACTACAATACTGTTTCCCATTGAAAATAAGGACAAAAAAGTTATAAATTTATTGAAAATTATATATAAAAACTTGCCTACCACATCAGTTCATATCATACTTCTTGCATGCAAAACAGATGAACCTCAGAAAACAAAAACAGCAACTCATGACAACATTCAGTTGGGTTGGTTGACACAATAACTAATCACAGCCTTTAGGTGCTATTGTCTCAGAGCTCGCCCTATCTTGCCTTCTGAGCGGTTTGAAACTATTAGAATGCCAATTTGCACACCGAAAAGTGTTCCCTTCATGAAGTATATAGTTTATTAGTATATTACTTTTAGGAATTACGTGAAATCACATGATATTACTATTCAGTGGATGAGTACCATACACCTAGCACACCGGGGATATTTGCCCCTGATATATATATATATAGTTACTGGTATTTACTCAGATTGTCGACATTTTAAATCAGAATTTTACTGACTAGGTTTTTATCTTATCTCATTGTTCCTAGTCAGTAAAATTCTGATTTAAAAAATATATATATGTATATACAGGTGGTCCCCAAGTTATGACGACCCGACTTTACGTCATTCCATACTTACAAATGGGCTCCCCATAAGGATAATTAAAAAATTAAATTAATAATTCGGGAACTAGTTTCTACGTATGTAAATAAACTCACATGGCATAAGAGGTTCATTGGTGCAACATCTTTTCGCTAGCAGCTGGTCTCATTGATGTCCATTTGCAGTGCATTGCCACAACAATTGGATATCAATGAAAATGTCATTGACTTACTAGAGTCCATTCACAAGAATTAACAAATGAAAACCTTATTGAGATAAAGAAGCAGCTAATAGAAACACAAGAACATGAAGAATCAGAAAGATCCAGATCCAAGAAAGTTTACGACAAATAATTAACTGAAGCCTTTTGTCTCATTGAAGCAAGATTTGCTAAGCTTGAGAAGCAAGATCCTAACACTGAACGGTTTACAAAACCATGCAGTTAGTGAGCACATCAGCTGCTACAAGGCCATTTATGATGAAAAAAAAAGAAAAAGGCTGTGCAAACAACCCTAGATACCTTTTTTAAGAAATCAATTTCAGTGATAAGCAGCTCCCATTCTCTAGCACCATCTCCATCATTATCTTCTGATTATCATTAGCCTACCTTCTTGCCTTAAAAATTCCCCTTCTAGTAAGCAAGACATTGATGCAACCTTTAATATTCTTTTTTGAAATTTCTCCTATCTCTTGTGTAAACTTTTTTTTATATGAGTTTGTTTTTATGTTCTGTTTGTTTGAATTAAAAGAAAGAGCACGATAATTATTATTACAGTACAGGGGTATTATTATTGTTGTTGTTATATATGCCCTGTTTATCAGGGATCCAAGTTACATACAAATCTGACTTAAAGATGTTCTCATCCATAACCCAGGGACTGCCTGTGTATAATATTCCTGTAACGTGTTCTTGCTCATTGCAGAGGCCAAAATCTCTCACAGACCACAATACATATCACACCTAGCTTTAAAAACATTCAAGATTC
Organism: Typopeltis vanoorti; assembly: GCF_054136105.1. Taxonomy (NCBI): domain Eukaryota; kingdom Metazoa; phylum Arthropoda; class Arachnida; order Uropygi; family Thelyphonidae; genus Typopeltis; species Typopeltis vanoorti. The sequence continues at coordinate 52,853,659 of NC_143562.1, read as the reverse complement.
AAGCAGTATAAGGTAAAGCATAATTAGCTGGTCTCATATGGCCCCTTTCTAAACAGGATAATAGCTTTTCTGTATGAATAATAGAGGGGGGATTGCAGTCAGAAATAAAAGGCAATAGGATTAACTGTTCTTGGCCTGTTATATGAAATGAAGGCAGGGCAGATGATGTGCTTTTTTTTAAATATTAATTATTGTGTATACACAATAATTAGTGGATGTTGAAATATACCCCTTCTTCAAATAATGAAGACCACAGATATGTACAGAGTTTTGAGAAAAAATGGAGGACTGAACAGATAGCTTCAGTGGCAGAACCATATTAAAAATGAGGATATTAAGAACAGACTTGATATTGTTAGCATGATCACTTAAACAGAATGGGAGAGGAAAGGTTAGCAAAATAAGTGTTTTTTGGGGAAGGATTTTTCTGTAATGGCAAGAAAAATACCCCAAGGAAGACCAAGATCTAGGTGGATGATAAAGACGTACCTTAGAAGACTGAAATATAAAATTCAGTGATGTTTGAGTGGAGATAAAAATGTCATAATATTGTTTTAAAGCTTGCATAGCAGCCTTGTAGTTTAAATAGTGTAACTTGAAAATATACTTTTTTATGGCATGTTTGAGAATGATCATCCTGATAATTTTCTGACCATATTTGTCATAATGCAGCACAGAGAAACAAACACAAGTTTAATGGATCCTATATTTCATCTTTATTACAAAGACATTATCAGAAATACAATTTTAAAATTGTAAAAGCACAGACACAAAAATGCTTAAAACAATAAGCAGATTAAAAGTTAATAAGTGGCACTCTCTATAGATGCAGTTGGCTAGCCTTAGTTGTTGGGTTGGAGGCCTAAGAATTAAAGTTTCATTATAGAAAAAGGAAATAATAATAGCCTGACTTCTCTAGATTCCCTAATTACTCATTTTTCCAGTGGCATCCTTTCTTTCCCACTTTATAGAAAACCCACCTGTACAGCTAGTTATGCACATGAGTTTTCCCACTACTCCCCCCCACCCCCAACAATATGGTATAATTAAAACCTTTGCCACCAGAGTCTCCAACTTCTGTTCCAACCAGGCTTCTCTTATAGCTGAACTTTCCTTTATCACCAACCCTTTCTGTCCATTGGCTGCAATGTCAAAAAATATTAACCAAATAGTTGTTTCTCCCCCATATCTTCACATCTCTTTCTTTCAACATATTGATTGTAGTAATGCTATTGCTATTCTTTATATCTGAGGCACCTCAGAAAAAAATAGCTAGAATTCTAAAGAAATTTCCCCTTCTTTCAAACTCCCTTTGAAGCCAACTGCCCTTATCTTCGCTTCTAAGGATCACCCCCCCCCCTTCATTCTCTGTTCCAGGTATTTACAAGGTTCCTTGTTGTTGCAAATTAATTTATTATGGTGAAACTAGGTGATCTACCAATATCTATGTAGAAGAATACAAGAGATACATTTACCTCCATAACGTTGGTAATTCTGGTCTAGCTGACCATGCCTTGGATACCTTGTGCAGAATCATATGGGAGAAAAAAAAAACTTATGCTTTACCACAACAAATATGAACTTGAGAGTTGAGAGACTTTTTTTTAGAATCATCAACAAATTTTGAAAAAAAAAAAAAACACCCAACCTAATGTTAATAAATATGGTTGTGTTGAACTTCTCAATATTTGGGAAACTAATACCCATCCAACAGCAACAGGATTTAGTGTGGCTTTTTACCCACTTATTGTTTTGAGTATTTTTATGTGTGCTATTGCAATTTTAAGATAAGATTGTATTTCTGATGATGATGTCTCTGTGACAGACAGAATATAGGATTAATTAAACTTACATTTGTTTCTCTGTTCTGTTTCATTGCACTAAATCTAGTAATGAGTTTAAACCAGTGCCCAGATACCCTTTTGTCCTTTTGGAAGCATGAATATGATTTGAATCTCTTAATTTGTTTTCTAGCTTCTTATTTATTGTACTTTAACACACATGCATCATAGCATGCTTGTATGCATGTACACACACACACTAGAAGTATATTAAAGACTGTAATAGCTGATAGGAGGTTAATAATAGTGTAAACTTAATCATCTAGTGCTACCATAGTAAACTGAACACCACTTGAGGGTACATATTAGGAAATTGATGATGATGATGTATTAATAAATTTATAAGAGCCTCCATACCCCAGCCAATATAGACAAAGCCCTTTGGTCAGAAAGACCTGGGTTCGATTCCCATCCATGATGTGAGGAAACTTTATCTGGTCTTTTTCAACTAAAGGTGAGTTAGCCAGTCTCATACGGAGATAGAGGGTTTTCCCCTCCTGAAACTCAGGTTTTTTATCCCTCAGGAACAAGGAACAGTTCTGAAGTTTTTTGCCTCAGAACAGGCAAACTGACCAGGAGAACACATGCAATTCTTAGACAAAAATGCATTATAACCAATAGCTTCGTGTTGGTTTCATAAGATGGTGCTGTACATCCCACATGGGATTCACAGCTGCTGTATCGTCATACACTATTTAAATAATTAATTTATTTATAGCATATAAATGCATTTATCACATCTTTTAATTTCTTGAAGGAAAAACACAAAATTGCAAATACTTTATAGTAACCAACACTATAAGGAAACCCATTTGTGGCACTTGCAATTGTTACATTTCTGTCAGCTTACTAAGCCATGATAACAGTAACTTGCTTATTAAGTATCTTAGTCCTTCCATTTTTGTAACATCAGTGAATAAAAATGAAATGTGTAAAATATATTTTAACTTATGCATTCAGTGTTCTTGATTCAAGAAAATGCAACTAATTATATGATATATGTATCTCTCGTGGAAAGGCTTAGACGTTGGTTATGCATATTTTTACTAAATAGCTTAAGGAAATTACAACGTATACTAGGATATACATTAAAATACATTTTAATATACATCCAATATTTCAGAAACGTCGTGTTGCCATTTTCACAGGAACTTAAAAACAAGACACGTGCACGCAAGCACAACAAACAGTAAATGAGGATGAAGCGGGAAGCCATTCTTTCTCCTAAAAGTCCTGATGGTGCCCCCTAGCGGGCAATGTTGGTATTCTTGGGCGATTGGGCTGAAGGTCTTCTGATGTAGGTTTCCCAAATTTGGGGCAGTCTCATGCAACCAAATTTGTTGAGGTTTGGATTGTTTCTTAGGGCTGAGGCTGATTCCATGAAAAGCCTTTCGTATTTGAATTTACTACGGTGTATTATTGTGGCTTTCTTCCACCGTATTCTATGGCAGGTATCCAGCGCATGGTCTGCAAGACCAGAGTGGCTGTACTGGTGAAACCGGATATAGTCCTTGTGTTCTGAAATTCTGATATTAGCTGTCCTGCCTGTTTGGCCAAAGTAGGACAGCTTACAGCTGCAAGGGACCTGGTATACACCAGGTAGGTCTAGAGAGGAGAGGTTGGTCTTTAGTAGAGCAGATAAGGGATGCCAATTTTTTATATGGTCTGTAACAAGAAGTTAAGTCATGTTTTTTTAGGATTTTTGTAATTTTTACTGAGGTGCCTCGGATATAGGGTATGGTGATGGATTTAGAGTAATCCTTGTTGTGAGGGGAGGGGGTTGTGGTTTATTTTTTGGATTTTTTTTGGGGGGGGGGGCTAGCCATTGGCTAAGAAAGTGTTGAGAATGTGGTTAGGGCATTGTCATTTGAACAGATAAGTTTAGCCTCATTGTGTAGTGTCTTAATGACTCCATATTGTTGTGAAGGGGGGGGGGGGTTGTTGGTGAATGTATCTGCCTGTATGGGTGGGTTTTCTATAGACTGAGAAAACCAAGGTTCCATCAGGCTGGCGGGTGACTAGTGGGTCTAAGAAAGGAAGGCAGTTGCTTTTTTCTTCTTCCAGAGTCAATTTGATTCTGGGGTGTTGGTTGTTTAAGTGTGTTAGGAAGGAGAGGAGTGCATCGGAGCCATGTGGCCAAATAGTGAACACATCATCAACATAGTGAAGCCATATGGTTGGTTTTTGTGGGGCAGGAGTCTAAGGCTTTTTCTTCAAAGGTCTCCATAAAGAAATTGGCCAAGGGTGGGGAGAGTGGTGAACCCATGGCTGCCCCCTCTATTTGTTTGTAGAATTTTCCCTGCCAAACGAAATAGCCTGAGTTCATTGTGAACTGAAATAGGGCTGTAATATCGGGAGGAAATTTAGCTTGGATTAGCTCTAAGGATTCTTTGAGTGGGACATTTTGAATAATGAGGAGACATCAAAATTGACCATTACATCAATGTGTTAGAGTGTAAGGTTTTCTATGCTGGCTTTGAAGTGGGCTGAATTTTTTATGTGTGAAGGTGTGTTGCCAGTATAGTATGTGAGAGCTTTGGCCAAATGTTTAGCTAGTTTGTATGTGGGGGGAATCAATGCCATCCACTATGGGACGTAATGGCACATTTTCCTTATGTATTTTTGGGAGGCCATAAATACTGGGGGGGAGGGGGTATGGAGTTAAATGGTTTTAATTTGTTAGTGACTTCCACAGGCCAAGAGGTGACCTTCTTAAGGAGCCTGTGGAGTTTTCTAATTTGTGAGTTGGTGGGATTGTACTCGATAGAGAGGTAAGTAGCCCGATATAACAATAGAGCATTCAGCTTACCTGTATAATCCTTTTGGTTAAGCAATACTGTGGCGTTCCCTTTATCCGCTTTGGTGATTATATTTCCTTGTTTTTCTTTAGTTCTAGTAGAGATTTAATTTGTAATTTCCATTGTAATTTCCTTAAGCTATTTAGTAAAAAAAGATATATGTATCTGTTTTACAATGAAAGTAGGACTCTGTAACAGTATGCACTGTTACACATAACTATATTCCCACATGATGTGGGAATATAGATCATACACATTGTACATATTATATTGCATGTATGGTATGGGTAATTCTTAATAATTTCTGAAGATGAATATATGGGAGAAGGGGATTTTTTCCAGGAAACAAACCACCAACTATTAGATTAAACCATTACAAAGTATGTTAGCAAATGTGAAATTCAACTCAGCTCAGGTGTGCTAAAAACATCCTAATTAACTGGACAAGTTTGTGATTTTTACTTTTTATACAAATAAGCGTTATGCAAATAAATGTTGCAGTCTGTAATAAAAGAGTGCTTGAAAAGATGTCTTTTGAAGTGATTTTAATTATCTCAAAAAAAAAAAAAAAAATATATATATATATATATATAAAGATTGTGCTAGGTATGACTAGTCAGATGAATCAGCTGTTATATTTAAGCTTCTGCAGTGATGTAATGTGTGGGATAAATGGGCATGTGCCTTGGGCACAAAAATGTTACAGGGATGGTTTTGTCTGAGACAGCAAACATTAGATATATTATATGTACTAAAATTTATTTGATTATATAAAATAATATACTTCATATACAAATAGCTAAAAATATATTATACTATTTTCTTGCACCCACTTTCTAGGGGCCTAAATCTGTCACTTACAGGAGTGTTGGGGGGGGAAATGCTGTTTTTCTTCTTCTGGGCACTAATTGTATTTGTTATGCCACTAAGCTTATGCTGACTTTTTCGTTATTTTTTTTAATAATTTTTTAAATAAAATATTGTTATAAATTTTAATAACAGTATTTATATATTGAAATTTCTCATAAAAGTTGATGGCTGGGAGAAAAATTATTTCTTTGTCTTCATTATTTATATTGATATTTAAAAAAAAATAATAAAACTGCTAGATTAACCAAGAAAGTTCCTCTTCAATAAGTTTTTTTTTGAGCTATGAAGAATTTTTGCATTTTCATTTGTTTTGCTATTTATTTCTTCTACTAGGTACATGAATTTTTTCCCTGTGCCCAAAAACTCAACAGACAAGTATTTATTTGAAAAGAGTGCTACCTACTTTGATGGAGAGTTAGTCCCAATGAGAGCTCATGCCTTATTACCTGCTGCTAAACTTGTTACTATACTTATTAGTCCCATTAAAAGAGCCTATTCTTGGTACCAGGTGTGTAAGATGTAAGAATTTGTAATGTTTTCAGGTGTTTATTACATTAATTGTTTTTCAAGATATCTATAGTAATTATTTCCTGGAGTTGATAGTTTTAATTCTGTGATGCACTTAGAGCACAAGGGCAGTATGAAATTAGTGCTTTTTATTTTTTTATTTATTTTATTTTTTTCAGTGCAGCACAGAGCTTTACTCATCACATAGATATTGATTTACCACAGTGAGTTGTGCTGCAATCTGTTGCTTGAGCACAGCACAAGTAGTTCAAAATAGCAACTCTTATGAATACATATATAAAGCAGAGGGTGGTGATTGAATCCTTGCTGCAGAAGATGTAAATCTGATTGAAATTCATATCCATCTAAAAATATGTATTGAGATCATACTATTGATATAAAAACAGTTAGATGCTGGGTCAAACACATTAAGAATAGCTAAAAGACATTTGTGAAGGCTTCTAAAATTTGTGTAAAAACTTTTACAAGGTTGGCATACAGTATCTTGCCCACTGATGGTAGAAGTGTATAGAGAATGATGCAGACTTTGCTGAAAAGTGAGAGAATGCTTGCAAAAGGTGAAGAATTAAAGATGAAGCAAAGGTTATTGTTAAATAAATTATATTTTTGGAGTTAAAGAATTGACATTACTTTTTTTAGTTCCCCTTTTGTATTTTATCTTTCAGAAACATTTGAATTATGCCATATATGTCGGCATATAAGATGACTCTCAAATACTACAGAAAACCCCTCGAAATCATGGGTCGTCTTATATGGCAAGTATAAAAAGGGAAGCTTAATTTCTTGAGTGAACATTTAGGTAGTTACAATACATCGTTATATAAGAAAATAGGCAGTTTTTATAAACAAATCAGATTAATTTTTTGTTACATCTATTGTAATATTTTAAATAAATTTATGTAAGTCTTAAAAAACAAATAATAATTATTAACCTCAATTTTCATGTTAATTTTCTCCATCTTCTGTTGAAAATAGTTCTTCAGATTTATTGTTTAAATGATCGTCATATGGATCCCAGTTCGAATCCGGTGAATTGATTTCATTTTCATTGTCATCAGCGTCTCAAAACAGATCATCTTTCGTACCATCCATAAGATTAGAGATACTACACTTTTTAAATGATTTTATTACAGTCTCTACTTTTACTTTATTCCATGCTTGGATCACAAAATTGCTCAGCATGTATAGATCCACCGTTTGTAAATGATTTTTCACCAGTCAACATCCAATTATTCTACTCTTCTTGCATGTGATCTTTAAATGGTTTGTTCAAGCAGACGTCTAGTGGTTGCAATACAGAAGTTAAACAGCAATGTTTAACTTCTGTATTGCACCTAACCTGGTATAACAGCAATTTTTGCATTATTTTTTTTAGAAGACTTTTAGTATTCTCAGTTAAATGACTACGAAACATATCCCATACTAATAAACTGTGTTTCTTCATTATACTGCCTGGTCGCGTGTTCCACACATTATTTATCCATAATGTCACACCATTTTCATCCATCCATCCTTTTCCGTGAAAATGTACAAAAACACCTGAAGGAAATTTTATCTTAGGTTTAGTTTTACGTTTGAAGATGATCATTAGTTTTAACTTGGTTCCATCAGCCAAACCAGACAACACAACAATAAACATTATTTTTTCATGACCTGTACTTCTAACTACACACTCTTACTACCTTTAGACTCCACTGTTTTATTGCTTATCATATCAAAGCTCATAGGAGTTTCATCCATATTTCCAATATTTGACAATAGAAATTTATGTTCTTGTCTCAACTGAATAATAAATTTATGGAATCTGGTAAGTTTGTGGTCAAGATCTGCTGGTAGTTTTTGAGAAATTTTCGTTTTTTGTCGTATTACCAAATTTTGTCTGTTCATAAAACGATTACACCATCCTGAAGTAGCTTGAAATTCTATACTTTCATCAGGATTCAATCTTGACCATTTTAATGCATATGTTCTAATCATATTTCGTGTAACAAAATAACCATTCTGTCTTTATTCGAATACCTATTCTGCAACGTAATTTTTCAGTTGCCGCAATCGGGTGATCCCCATTCTCATCGCACATTTTTTCTTTGGCAATTTTTTAAAAATATCTTCTTTCTTCCTCCATTCTCTTACCATCTTCTCGGTTATGTCAAACTTTCTTGCAGCAGCACAGTTATTAGTTTGCTTTGCCATTTCAATTACCCTTATTTTAAATTGAGCTTCATACTTTCTTCGTTTTGTTGCTGGTTTCAAGATTTTAAATAACAATTTTAATAATCCTAAAATTTAAAAAAATGTAAAATTAATAATTAATTAAAATTGGGGCTGATCACTTTTAATTAGGGTAATTTGCATAAATACTATGTCTATGCTATGCAAAAAAATAATAACGGCTATAACAACAATACCTAATGTTGCAATTAATATAAGAAAGAAGAAATTGGGAGGTCATCTTATACAACTGACATAAGCTTAAAACCTAAAAATAGCATAATATTTAAGCCTTGTCTTATACACCGGTCTTCCTATATGCCGACATATGCGGTAATATGCTTTGGATTTGAGGCTGTATTGTGAGAAGTCGGTTTGTTTACTGGTCATGTAAATTAGGTGATTTTTATGTTTTGTTTTATTTTATTTTATTTTTAGAAAATGCATGTTTTATGGTATATTACTGCTGATATTTGTTTTTATATGCATACCAAAGTTGAGAATGAGAAGACTTGTCTATCTGAAGGGAGATATTAGGATATTGAAGATGAATTAACTTTTGAAATCTCAAAATTAAAACATAAACACATTATTAGACTTACAATGTGGGAATTACACAAAGTCAAGAGGCATTTAGAGGAGTATAAGAAGGATAAGCATCAACGGAGAGAGACAACATTGCACTGAAGCAGCTAAGATAAGAATATTAAAAGAAAGAGATGTTATTTGGTATAGTATGGCGATGCCATCGATGGCATATTTTATGGGGGAATCAAAAAATGTAGCAAATGCAATTGAAAAATAGAAAAGAAAAATAAAAGAAATCATAGTTCTTGCAGGTAAAATTGATTTAGCTACGAATAAATGTACTATGAGAGAAGACTGAGAGTGAAATTCATTCCTTTGTTACCAAGATGTGATAGTAGTTTATTAAAAAGATGGGCTATGATGGCAACTGACTTGATGCATAGATGTGTGAAGTTACTTTGAGGAAAGAACTGATTTATATAAGAGAGATGTCTTGCACTGGAATGTGTTTTGTATCAGGAGTATGGAAAAATTGTTTATTGGTATGAGACTTAATGAAAGTCAGGGAAACTAGATCATGATTGAGGATTGGTGAGGCTGTATCTATAAGAGCAATCAAGCTATGCAGCTCTATTAATGATATGAATAAATATCATGGAGGCAATTATGAGGAAAGGATGAATGTGTGTTATAAATTTAGTTTAATCCTTTATCCAAGTGTGAGCAAACAAAGTTTGCGCATGAAAATATCTTCAGGACTGAGGAAAGGTAGTGCAACACCAGGCAACTCGGAGCAAAGGTGGACCAAGCTATGATCACTCCTATCTCAGTATCTCCCATAATGCAAAATACATCTCCTTGCGGATATGTATAATGTTATGCATTAAGGGAAGGGCCACTACCCAGACCGGTTTTGTAGTGGCTGATGAGGTCTCATCAGTGGGAGCCAGGCCCAGAGGTGGAGATACCAAGGCAGAAGCAATGGAGAGGTCATCTTTACCTATAGGAGTTGCCAAAAGGTGTGCCACCTTATTATTAAATTACTCTGGATTTAGAGAAAGATGTTGAAAGTCTTTCAGTTCTCTTATTGAGAACTTTCATATAGCAGAAGATGCTGGGGGGGGGTTCAGTCAAAGGCGTGACTATTCTACCTCCAGTTGGTCACAGCAGTCATGCTGTGCTGACCTGAGAAGTGGCTAAGTATATGGATGTTCTATTCAGAAGATTACATACAAAGCAGGAAATTATGACCAACTGAGGAGTATACTAGATTCTGTCCCATGGTATAGGATACCAGCAGTATATGGGATGCATTTAAAACCTACTTAAATGATTCATTATGAAATGTGCCCCTAGAGTTCCAGGAATAAATAAGGTAGGAGTGAAATGGATGTAAAATCTTATTAAGCAAGAGATTGTTAAGAAAAGAATAGTATAGAAGGAATACTGAGTGCATAAGAATGATGGCAGTTATGAAAATAAAGTGGCTCTGAAAGCTAAACACATCCCAAAAGAATCCTATAAGAATTCTGCAAGTAAAAGAAAGAATAACTACTGAATGTAGATAGTATGTAGGTGAAAGATGCAGAAGAGATTGTTCAACTAATGAGTACCCATTTTGCTAAGAGCTATCAAAGAATGTACACAACATTGAGCTCAATGCTACCACTTCACCGGATGAAGAAAATCACAGTATGAAGAGGAGGTTCGACATCTTGATTACTGCAGGTATGATTACCTAGGGTTCTGAAAAAAAAATCAGAAAATTAAACTGGCCTTATATGAGGAAAGATTGAGTGGAGATATGATAGACACGAGTGAGATTTTGTAGCATGTTTGAGATAAAACTCTGAGTTATTACTTGAAACTGTTTAGGAACATTGTTACAAAGCATGTGAGGTCAAGATACTTCTCATGTCTTGTGGTGAGTGTGTCCTTGATAAATGTGTTCAAAGAGCGTCATGATACTCGTAAGTATTGATGAGATGCATTATGGAATGCATCCCCTAGGATGCTTCTGTGACTAGGGCCTAGTGAAACTCTTGGAGTTTTACCTACATGCTGAACCAGGATCATCAGATTTGGTATACAGTTTTGTCATAACTTAATGTAAAAGTTTGGCTCCTCACCCAAAGAATCAACTAAACTCTGGGATTCAAGATGGGGGTGGATGAAGCACTAACTGCTGTATTATACTTTTTTTTTTTTTTTGGGTGGGGATGTAAACATACTAAAATAAAATGGTAGACTTAGAATATTCAGTACATAAATATGTAAATATATATAAAGGAAATATAAAAGTAAAGTATTATCTTTCATATTAATGGTTCTTATGGCAGTTTGAGAAAATTATATATCAGTAATAAACACAAAAATTATTTGATTAGCATATGCGTGCCCACCGTGACCAAACAGCTCTGAATTACAGCTTCTATGAAGTGGTTACTGCAGGAGATAGAGCTCCACGACCTCTGAGGGAATTAAGGAATCGCTGCCTTAATCCTGGCATGTATGCTCAACATCTTGACCGCTGGCTTACATATTTCCCACCACAACAGGTAGGATACATTATCACCTATAATTTTAGTAATTATACCTTGATTTTTATATCTTGAAACTTTCTTGTTTGCCACTCATTCTGATTTCTTAAATCAGAGTGTGAAACAGTATCTTGACAATATGGCTGTCTTGCTAAATAAGATTTCTGAAACATTACAGAATCATATCCATTACTAAGAAAGGAAAAGAGCAAAGCTAATAATGTATTTGCTGGACATGGAGAATAGTCATTTGAAATTGGAAGTTATCATAACTTAGTGATAAACAGGATAAAAATGAATATTACATTGAAAAGAACACCATATAAGAAAGTTTTAAAAATAATTAAAGTTGAGCAGCATCTACAGGTAAACTGTAGACTCAACTATACAAACATTACTAAAAGTCCTTTCACTTCATTATACTGTAAATTAAAGATGCCAAGAAATTATATTCTTGGTTTAATCCTTTATCCAAGTGTAAGCAAACAAAGTTAGTGCATGAATTATTTTTGTGACTTGCTACTGACTTTATCAGTTACCTTAGTATCCCATAATACAAAGCACACATCCTTTAGGGTGTGTAACACCATGTGTTATGGGAAGGGCCACTATCAAGACCAGTTTTGAACTTTATTAAGGTTCTTCATATTGTACTTCAACTTTTGTATCCCTTCTGGGTCTGGTCCCACTGATGAGACCTCAATAAAAGTCGAAACTGGAAATGTCTTACCTTGCATAATGACACAAAGGATTTCACTTCTAACCTATCTTTGTTTCTATGAGAATGAGTTTACTCATTCATAAGCTCGAGTTTTGTGTACACGTCTGTTAAGAGATGATGTGAGAAATAAGTTTTGACCTCTAACTCAAGATCTGTTGCACTATTACTTCTGACTACTAGGTACTTGGTTTTTAACAAATAACTTTCAGGTCTCCAACGTTTTATATGTATCCAAATTTTTTCATCTGGTATTCTACTTCCTCCTTGTACTGTATGAGAATCACACGATCATCAGCAATAAAGAAGAGAATGTAGAACTTGGTCCCCATGGCATTGTCTGTTCCACTCGTTCAAGGCTGCATCCAAGTAGATCTTAAACAACATTGGTGGCATACAACATCTCCCTGCTTAGCTCTTTGCTAGTATTAAATTCCTCTGAAAGTTTTTTTACTAGATCTAGATCCCTGGAACATCCTCTATACCATTTCTACTGTTCCTTCATCTATTCCTGTCATATTGTCTTCCTTGAACCACTATCATAAGCTTTCTCCAGATCTACAAAAATTAAATAGAGCTCTTAATTCTTAGCAACCATTTTTTGGGATATTTGTTGTAAAGAAAATATATCGTCCATGTAAAATTTTCCTGATTTGAAACCAGATCGTTCCTTCAATATTATTGGAAATGTCTTCAATTCTGTCCGTCATAATTCGACTAAATATATTCTCTATATTATTTAAATCCTATACTACATCATCTTATAACAATTTTACAATATTTTACAATAACTCTACCAGGTGTAACAGGACACACAATCTTACTTATTACCATATAATGATCTGTCCCACCTTCAGCTCCATGGAAAACTCTCACATCGTGCATTACTGTTATTAATTTTACAATAAACTAAATATGCCGAAAGTTTTATTTTTCACTTGGTTAGACTATAATAAATTTAGTTTAATCCTTTATCCAAGTGTGAGCAAACAAGGTTTGTGCCTGAAAGTATCTTCAGGACTGGGGTAAGGTGGTACAACACCGGGAAACTCGTTGCAAAGGTGGAGCAAGCTAACATCACTCCTATCTCAGTATCTCCCATAATGCAAAACACATCTCCTTGCGGATATGTATAATGTTATGCATTAAGGGAAGGGCCACTACCCAGACTAGTTTCGACCTTTATTGAGGTCTCTTCAGTGGGAGCCAGGCCCAAGTGGAGATACCAGGCAGAAGCATTAGCAAGGTCATCTCTACCTATGGGAGTTGCCAAACAGTGTGCCACTTTTTTATTAAATTACTCTGGATTTAGAGAAAGATGTTGAAAGTTTTATTTTTCACTTGGTTAGACTAATAAATTTAGTTTAATCCTTTATCCAAGTGTGAGCAAACAAAGTTTGCACCCTTGTTAATGTTTCCCTGGTGTCTCCACTTGGGCCTGGCTCCCACTGAAGAGACTTCAATAAAGGTCGAAACTAGTCTGGGTAGTGGCCTTTCCCTTAATGCATAGCATTATACATATCTGCAAGGAGATGTGTTTTGCATTATGGGAGATACTGAGATAGGAGTGATGTTAGCTTGCTCCACCTTTGTAAAGAGTTTCCCAGTGTTGTACCACCTTACCCCAGTCCTGAAGATACTTTCAGGCGCAAGCTTTGTTTGCTCACATTTGGATAAAGGATTAAACTAAATTTATTATAAATATGCCATACTTATATTTTTTAATTTACTCATTTTGTGGTGTTGAGTGGTATAGGGATTCCTTGTTAAAAAAAATTTATTTTTTCTTTTACAGTTAATGATTATTGATGGAGAAGAACTGAAGGCTGATCCTGTTGTTGTTATGAACAAACTTCAGCATTTTCTCAAGATCAAACCATTCTTGGACTATAGGGATCATTTGAGGTACGTATCATGTTTGTTTCCAATTTCCTTAAACAGTTCTAATCATTGAATTTGCATACTTAATCATGGCTACTAATTTGAATTATATCAATATCATTAGTTTCCATCATGCATCCTCAAGGGCTGTACAGGATATTTTAATTTTGATAATTACAATATATGAATAAGTTTAAACTATTCCCAATCTCCTATTAGCAATATTCCTCCAAATTACTCTAATATTTCAGTCTTCCAGGATATATCTGACTGAATCAATCAAAACAGGTGTCTAATGCCAAGAAGACAGGAGAAAGACCAAGAGCGTTCTCCTGTCTTCTTGGCACTAGACACCTGTTTTGCTAACCTTTCCTCTCTAATTCTATTTAAGTGACCATACCAGCTTAGATTAGCTCTGTTGACACATTCTTGAATGCTAACTATATCAAGTTCTTCTTAATATCTTCATTTTTTTTTAATATGTTTCTACCTTCAGTTAACTTCTCTAGTTTTTGATCCGTAATTTTAAACAGGTTACACTGTCTTCCATACTGCTAGTTTAGTGTTTTATGAAAATAAAATAACCTGGTTCCTCAAGCTTTGCTCATTCTGCTGTCTGTTTCATATTTAAACTGGACCTGAATAGCTTAAATATTTTATTGCTCTACAGTCAAAATTTTCTATGTTTTTACCTATTTCATAGTTGTCTTGTCTTTATTTGTTACAGCTGTTAGTTAGAGAGGAATCCTGGAGACTTGCACTGGATTTGTTTAGGAGTACAAGTGCATCTGCATAAAGCGGAGAGCTAAGGTTGATATCTCTGATTCTGATATAAGATTTAAGCCACTTTCGTTCATAATTCAATCCATACAGATGAATAAGAGTAGACCAGGGTGTGCCATCTTCTTGCATTTTATTCAGTTCTAACTTTTAACTTAAATATAGACTATGTATTGCTCTGTATAATGTTCTGTTTATCCCCATATAATTAAGCTCTTTGAACAGCCTGGGTGCCTCACCATCCTTTCGAGATTTTCAAAAGTTAAGTACAGATTTTTGTTATATTCTCATGATTCCTCAACTGTTTGTTGTAAAGTGAACATCTGATGTTGACAACCTTTATTTGGCCTGAACCCAGCTTGTTCTCCAAGTTTCTCTTTCGCAATTTTTCTTAGCCTCTTCTCAGATACGTTTATAGAAATCTTTCCATGGAACATTTTGAAAACATGGCCCTCAACTCTGCTTCTCTTAAATCCACAATAGGCTGTTACATTGCCAACACTCTAGGATGCATTTCACCATTGAAATCAAAAACAATAACTGTCTGCCCCTCCCTCACGCTGTAATTACCTGGCTACGAAATTAAACTTATGTACACTGGTAGGTACATTCACCATGTATTACACCACTATTACCCCTCTCAACAGTATGACGTTATAAAAACATTAGCAAAGAGAGAGGAGCAGATGGTTCTAGCTGATATCAAGTTCTCTATGGAAATCAGTCACATTTGTGACATATTTTTCAGCCAGTGGCTTCCCCTTAACAAAATCAACAGAGCTCTCCACCCAACCTCCCCCAAAATAAAAAAAAATCCATTGTCATTCTGTACCTCTGAGGCACCTCTGAAAAAGTATAACATGCATATGTTCTTTAGGCCTTACCAAAAACTGTGAGGAAGTGGGAGTGCCCATAAAGATGCTCACCATGCCTCTGTGCACACAATCATAGAAATCCACTTTCTGACTCTCTAGTGATGGTGGACTCAATGGGAGGAACCTGCTCCTAATGAGTTACGCTGAGAAATATATATAATGCAAATAAGGTTCCCACATAGGAGGAGGAGGGGGGGGTATAGTACCTAGAAGTAAGACATATTTTAGAATAAGCTAGTTAAGATGGGAAAAATGATCATGTGCTTGGCAAACTAATAAAGGAGTAGAAAGAGATGGAAGTTCGACTGGATGAATCTGCAGCAACACTGACCTGGCATTAGTGGCATCAGACTTCATAGTTGGCTAGATGCATGGCCATGCCATGCTTCACGTGCATCCAGAACTGAACTCCTTTAGGTTCTTGATGTGGGATGATGAATGACACCTCTAAGTCAGAATCCTGTCTAGCCATTGCAACAACATTTGTGCCTCACATGTTGAAAGGCAGTGCTAGCTGGAGTTATTTTCATACTGTTACGGTACAATCGCTCTAGCGATGAGGCCATTAAGACTATGTGGCCACTGCTTCCTATGCTGCATTGTTCAGGTGCGACATGCGATCACCAATTCATTCACAGATGACCTGGGTATTGTGCTTAGAAGAGCAACCACCATACTGCAATCTCCAGTATCCCTTGCTCCTGCAAGCTAAAATAAGTAGTATCCATTTAGAGGAACACAGAAAATGTCACAGTTGCAGACTATGCCATGTATACCAGATTCAATGAAAGAAAACCTTCCTCTAATTCAGAGAGACTTTTTTCTGGAATCTGCACAGCACTGCATTCCTCAAATGTAAAACAAATTCAGCTGCATTACATTGCCAAAAATGTTGGAGGCCATCATTTTTAAACCTTCTGCGTATGCAAATTATTGCACCCATAGAGGTAACCAGTTAGGATTTTAGGAGCCCACCTTTTACAATCAATCAGTGTGTGTGTGTGTGTGCTCATGAAGGTACCTTGGTAGTAGTCTGTCAAAATTTACTGCTGTGCATGTATTCCTCATTGGGTTAATAAGTAAGTAGTTTGTAAAATGCAATATTCCTTTAGCATGTTCATGCTGACCATTAAAGAGAATTTTTACTGTTGTCAACTGAGTTCTAAATCTTGGTCCTAACTAACCTCTTTAACCACTCCAGACATATAGATTGGCCTGTAATTCAAAGCCTTAGTCTCTACCTCCCTTACAAAGTGGAACAATTTTCCATCCTTTGAAACCTGGCTCCAGTCTCTCATGGCGTGACTCATGTTAAAAAAAGTATATCAAAGTTGTTAACTTCCTTGAGCACATTCTCTCAAAAAATGTGGTGATATGCCTTGTTAACATGAGTCACACAATTCTTTATATGCATCCTGATCACTCACCATCAATCTCTCCTCCTCCTCTCTTCCCACTGCTTGATGTCACATTCACAAGAATCCATCCATCCATCTTCAAGGCCCACCTTTCCTAATTGGGTTGTGGGGGCAGCAGCTGCAAGAGGAACTTCCAATGATCACGATCCTCCACTACCAAGCTCAGGTGTTCTGGTGGGACTCCCAGACGTGTCCACCCAAGGTTCTGGATATTATCTATCCAGCCAATCCTTGGCCTCCCAGCCTGCTGGGGAAGCCTCTCATGGCAGTCTGACCATACCATTGTAACTGTGATCTCGCAACATGGAGAAGCAGCGGTTGGGTATTGAGAGTTTCCCGAATTGCAGAGCTTCTGACTATTGAGTCTTGTCAGCCCGCAACCCCTCGAAGGAACCTCATTTCAGCGGCTTGGATTCGTGTCTGCATTCTTTCGGTTATTACCCAGCTCTCATGACCATAGGTGAGGATGGGGACATAGACTGTATTGAAGACAGCCGGCTTTGCCTTCTGGCTTAACTCCCACTTCAATATTGTGCTTGCTGAGCCAATTCGAGTAGCTAGCTCTACGTTACACTTTCCATCACTCGTGAATATAGACCCAAGGTATTTAAACTTCTCCAACTGCCTCAGTGGGGGATTCCACTTACATGTAGAGTGCACTGGAACGGTTGTCTCGAGACCACAAATGTTTCCATTTGGGCCACACTGATCTTCATCCTGGCTTCTGCACAAACAGCTACAAACCTATCTGGGGTCTGCTGGAGGTCATCTGCAAAAAAGCAGCCGTCCAATGCTACATCTTCCAATTCTGACACACTCACTGCCTCAGCTGTACCTATCAATCCAGTCCATAAATATTATGAAAAGGAGGGGTGACAGAACACACCTCTGGCGGAAACCAACGGAGACTGTGAAAGGTTCAGACTTTGTGCTGTTTACCCTGACACAAAACTCTGTGCATTCATACAGGGACTTGATGGCGGCTAATAGTTGGCCATCCACTGAATATTCCTGTACTACTTGCCAAAGCTTATCCTGGTCATATGCCTTCTCCAAGTCCACAAAACATGTGTAGACATTTTTGGCATTTTCTCAAAGAGTTGCTTTAAAGTGAAGATTTGGCGAAAGACACATTGTTCTTCCTGGAGCTTTGAATCAACTATGCTCCTGCTTATACTTTCCCAGGCAGGCTGAGCAGAGAGATGCCATGATAGTTGCTGCAATTTCTCTGGTCTCCCTTCTTGAAGACTGGTATTATTATGCCTGTCTGCCATTGCTTTGGTGCTCGCCTAGATACCCAAGCAGTCTGACACACTTGAGTCAACCAGAGAACACAGTCTCGATTTAAGGCTTTTAGGATTTCAGACCGAATTTCATCATCACCAGCAGCCCTGCCCGATTTTAGTGATTTTATTGCTAAATGAACCTCTTCTGCTGTGAGACTAGTCATCGCCCAAATCTGCACCTCTTGGATGTCCACAGCTGCTCTGCCACCTGCGTTGAGAAGGCTCTCAAAGTATTCCTCCATCTGTGGAGGATATCCTTCTCGGTTGTTAAAAGTGCACCATCAGAGGCCTTAATTGCTCTTGCTGTGCATGATTTCCTCCCTCGAAGGCAGTGGATGGTCTGCCAGAATGCTTTGCTGTCTTTATTGCCTCAGGTGACCTGACCCTAAGCCATGTTAGGTAGGCCTCCTTTTTTGTCCAACAGCATTTTAGACCTCTTGGTTCCACCGAGGTGTCCTTTTCTCACTGCCCGTCACCACACTGAGCCGCTTTCTGCCACAGCTGTTCTGAACAGCTCCTACTCCTCCTCAACATCTGCAGTATGTTTGGGAATCTCTTTTAACCTGGAGGAGATGTCATCTGCAAAATTCTTCCTCACAGCCTCATTTTCCAATGCCTCCCATTTCATGTGGTATAGCTGCTTAGGTCTACCAGCGTTGATGGTAGCATTTGGTTTCTGTAACCGTAGCGTGCAGACAACAAAGTGGTGGTCAGTCCTGCCCCTCTCCTCACACAAACGTCCAGCACTGAGGAAAATAGGTTTGCCGAGACTATAAAGAAGTCATTCAAAGACCTTAGCAAGTGTATCCCTTTACCAGGTATACTTATGGATTTCTCGGTGCTGGAAGAAGGTATTCATTATGGACAAGCTGTTAGTACAGTAGAAGTCCAATAATTTCAACCCATTTACGTTAAGGTCAGGGTATGCATTCCTCCCAACCACACCCCTTCATGTCTGGTCATCTGTTCCAACATGTACATTGAAGTCACCCATTAGCAGGACTGATTCCATGTCTGTCAACCCTGTCAAAAGCAGCGTCCACTTCATCTAAGAAGGCAGAGTATTTTGACTCCAGATTAGGTGCATAGGCTTGCACCACAGTCAAGTTGTGGTTTTTCATCTGGAGCCTTAAAACACATACCCATCTTCCCAAAAGGATCCACTCAGCAACACAGCCTGACAGCCAGGGGCTTGTGAGTTTCCCACACCTGCCTGAGCAGACATTGTTGGGCTAACACCAGAGTAGTAGAGCTTCCACCCCTCATCCAGGTCGACAGTTCCATCGTCTCTCCTCTTGGTCGAAGAAAGCCCGACTAAATTTAGTTGGTAGCGCTTGGCCTCCTTGACCAGTTCCTTCTCCTTCCCTGTCAGAGAAAAGATGTTCTAGTTGCCTAAAGCCATAGTCTGATGTCGTTGTCATTTCCATCCATTTGCGGAACAATTTCTTTGCTCTGCCCCTAAACAGGTAGCAGGCCTGTTGATGGAGTTTCCTGTAGCAGAGTGCTGAGGAATGGTGTCTAAGGGAGACTGTAACATATTTTTAGAATGGGTCCCTCTGCCTAAAACCCGTGGTATGACCATTGTATGATGACCTGACCATGTTACAGTGTTTGGTAATGCCCTATTAGCACTACCACCTCGGTTCAGGGCTACTCAGGTTTCCCCTCAATTCAGCTAGCTTACATATCTGCAAGCCGTTCTGCTGTCCACCACCTGCGGCTCGGCCTGAGAATTTTCACAAGAATGAAATATCTTTATGAATTGCTCATTAAATACTTCAACTATACCATCCTTCCTTCTACTCGCCACATATTGAAAAAACACCCTGGATATTTTTTGAAGTCTCATTAGCTAATTACTGGTTTAGTAGGCCTGTGTAATTGTTTAATATAGTCATTGATTGGATTATGAGAAAAGTTACAGGTGCAAGAATAAGCGGAATTAAATGGAATCCTATGTCACAGAAGATCTAGATTATACTGATGACTTAGTTTTGATATCATCAGAAGACTTGTGTAAAACAGCTGAAATAGTTGGTCTTAAAATAAATATGACTAAAACAAAAGCTACAAAGAAATCAAAATCAATCAGCATCCTATAGAAGAGGTTAAGAATTTTACATACTTAGGAGCAAACGTAGATATTTAAGGTGGAACTGACAAAAATATTAAATAATATATGGGAATCTTCAAAATTCTATAATAAAACCAAAAGATCTTTAGTAGCAATGTTAAGGAAGCTAAATTAAATAGTTTTCAAACAAAATATCAAAAATTTTCTGGTCCCAGTGTATAAGAAATGATGACTTACATAATCTGACTGTGGAAAAAAGCATCATAGATGGAAATGGATTGCATAGCGGAGAGATTTCTAGAGAGACTTTGATATGGATCACAGAAGGAAAAACGAAAAAGGGGAAGGCAGAGATTGACAGAAAAGGAGAGTGGCCAAACTGGTGACTCAGGACAGATTTTGCCTCAAGATCCATTTCTTTCAGAGGTATCTGGAATGAATCTTGGCCTTATGTGCCATGAAGCATGAAGATGATAAGTATGTAAGCTAAGTGCTGCTCATATTGCACTTTTGCTACCTTTACAAAGCAAGTCATCTTCTCTGCCTTCTGTTTGTAGATATGCAACTGGTTATTACCACTCATCTTGTGCTACCTACATAATAACTTCTTCCAGATTGTCTCAATTCTTCTACTTTGGGATACATTCTGACATTGTCTCCACCAGGACCCAAGTAGGATCGATCTCCTTTCAGTCCAGTTACTCAATCCATGTTATTGCAGCAAACTGTCTTCTGAGCCTTTCATAATCACTAGCCTTATAGTTCCACAAATGTATTCATTATGGTTGGCCACCATCCAGGTGATTACCTCATGGTCACTCCCATTTATAATAACATTGTCTGATGAAATCCAAAACCCTTAATCCATGTGTGCCCTCAGTTACATACTGCCTAAGGTAGTTTTCTCTCAAAAACTCCAGAAATGCATTCCAATCTCACCATGATTAAAGTTATCCATAATGATCATTCTTTGCTTGTTTTCCTACTCTCAACATTACCAGGTCTATACCCAACTAAATATTTCATCCTGTCCACTGCTACTATTTGTCTCTTGCATTTCCACCTTAGATGAGCATAACTCCTCTGCTACCATCAACAGTACTACTACTCCTCCTTTTCTACCATCTGTCTTTTATTTTATATATCTGACCTACACACAAAAGATCAATGAAAGATGCCAAGAAATTATATTCTTGGTTTCATCCTTTATCAAAGTGTAAGCAAAGAAAGTTAGCAAGTGAAGTAAATTCATAGTTTGGCTACTTGTATATAGAGGCTAATGACTTCACCTTAAATTGCCTTAGTATCCCATAATGCAAGGCATATATCCTTACAGATATACATATCTATGAGAAAGGCCAATACCCAGGTCTCGTGGAAGCCAGATCACTCTATAAGTAAAGGGTCTGCTTCAAAAACTAGGCGATCCCCAGATCTCTCTCTCTCTCTAAACTCGACAAGTGACTGAAGGATCATTTTACTCAATGACAGGCTCACCCTACTACCGAGCAGAACTGCTCATATTCCAGGGAAAGGCATTCACAGACATGGCCCTGGAAAACACCAGTCCCTGGATACTCAAGAGTCAGACCGAATACCAAGGTTGAAGTATATGGATAATTATCCATATACAAGTTGTCCAAAGGTATTACACCTTATTATTAAAATATTCTGGATTAGAGATAGATGTTAAAAGTTTTTTTTCACTTGGTTGTACTATAAATTAAATTTTTGATTTCATCTTTTATCCAAAATTTATGAGTGAAATAACTTCACATCAGTTGCCTTAGTATTCCATAATGCATAGCATTATGGAATACTAAGAGGTACCCAGACCTGTTTTGACCTTTATTGAAACTTCATCAGTCATGAAGTTACTTCACACACAAACTTTGTTTGCTTTCACTTGGATAAAGGATGAAACCAAGAATATAACTTATAGTATAACCAAGTGAAAAAACTTTCGACATACAAAAGATCACAAGACCTATAGTTGTCTTCAAGAAAAATATCATGTTCATCTCTATTCCTGTCAGGATGTCATTCTTCCAACAATTTTGGAGCCAATAAAATTGATCAATGCAACAATTCTTTCCCCTTATTTTGGATATTTCTGGCATTAGTAAACAAATATAATAAACCATTTTTATTATATGACAACTCCTACCAACACCACTCCTCATATGCAACTCCTTGATAGATCCAAATACTTGCAGTGTTTCCTTGTCAGTATTGTGTTCCTGCCCTCTATTTCCTTCACTAATGCTACTCACCTCTCCATTTACAAGTTCACCTACCTTAATTAGAAGAAACACACATATAAACCACAGCGAAAATTATTTAATTGTAAATATTTCATCCTAAGTATCTTAGGACATCATCAGTACAGTATTTAAACAAAAATTAGGAATAACATATAGTTAGGGCGCATGATTACAATAGAATCTCATGAAAATGTGCATAACGTGCTAAAGTAGTACAAAAAAAAAAAAAAAAAACGTTAATTATTTAACACAGTTTTGTATGATAATTTCCCATACTTTAGGAATAGTAAGAACATTGTTGCGGTTTAGGTTTGGTCTGTGTAGTAGGGCTTCAGAACTTTCTTTGTATAAACGTTCATGTTTAAATAAAGATCTATGTAAAAGTTTAGTCTTTTCCCAATGGATCCTATGGTTTGGATTTTCAATTCCGTGTTGACAGAGGCCAGATTTCTGCAGTTTAAGAAGACGAATGTGGTCTTGATGTTCCGAGATGCGTTTCTGAACAGTCCAAAGTAAGATAATTTGCATGAGCATGGAATCTCATAAACACCAGGTAACATCAAGAGTGAGAATTTGTCCTTAGGAGAAGGTAATAAGTTGTACATTTGGTTGATAGGTTTGTAAGTAGTGGCAAAATTGTATTTCTTCATAATTTTAGAAAGACGTTCTGAGATACCTTTAACGTAAGGTATGGGAATCCTATGCACTTCTTCCTGTCTGGTTTGATGTATGCAGAAGTGACTGATGATTTTTTGAGTTGTTTTGGGATTATATCCATTTAGGATGGCTGTATTTTTGATAACTTCTAATTCCTGGTTTAAAGATTCTTCAGAGGAGCAGAATTTGTGTGCTCTGGAAACTAGTGATTTAATAATGCCAGATTTCTGAGATGGATGATGAGCAGAAGAATTGTGAATGTAGCGATCTGAGAATGTAGGCTTGCGAAAGACGGAAGTGCCGATGGAACCGTCTGCTTTTCTTTTGATGTGTAAATCCAAAAAAGAGATATCCTGTGGAGATTCTTTTTCTAACGTAAAGTTGATGCGATGATGAAGAAGGTTAATTTTATCTAGAAACAGTTGTAATTCAGGTTCGGTATGATTCCATACTGCAAATACGTCATCGACATATCTTAGCCAAATTTTTGGTTTGGGTTCAAAAGTGAATATTTTTCCTCAAGGTGTTCTAGAAACAAATTTGCTAGGTTTGGTGATAAAGGAGATCCCATTGCTGTTCCTTCCTCTTGCTTGTAAATTTGACCTTTCCAGGTGAAGTAACCTGATGCAATAACAAACTTGAACAATTCAACTATATCGGACGGAAATTTTTGAGTTAGTAATTCTATTGTTTCTTTATGGGGAATGTTAGTGAAGAGGGAGACAATGTCGAAGCTGATTAACAAGTCAGTTTTTGATAGTTGAATGTCTTTAATTTTTGTGTGAAACTCAGTAGAATTTTTGATTGAAGAGACTGAGTGGCCTATGTGAGGGCGGAGAAGGTTAGATAAGAATCTTGATAACTTGTACGTTGGACAGCCGATACAGTCTATGACAGGTCTAAGTGGAACATTAGTTTTGTGTAGCTTAGGTAAGCCATAAATTCTAGGAGGTCTTGAAAATTGGGTTTGAAAATAGTTAAAAGTAAAATATATAAGAGATTACAAATTTATTTAATACAACTGAACAGTCAGAATGGTTAATGATCTCCAAACTCCACTCTTTGATACATGGATTCTTAGTTTTCTGCTCCCTTCTTCTGCAGATTCCAAAGGTATTATTCATCTCAGCTTGTATCTGTAATTAACCATTCCACCAATCTCCTAAAAATATGTTCTTAACATGAGCAAAAATCATTCAACTTTGATCAATTTCTTTGGTTCCTAACAAGTTTGTTGTGCTGAGAGATGCCTATACTTATTTGTCCAGTGAAATACTCTCTTGAACAGTATCATCATGATTTGGATGTTGGTGTGAGAGACCACTAACACACTATAGGTTATCCTTTTGTTGGTGGGAGTGATGTTAAGAAAATATGAATATTGTATTCAGTGGCAAAAAGGCCCTTTTTATTATAGCATTTTAGATTTATATCAGAGAGACTTTTTTTTTAATTTTCTGGAATCTATGACAGCTCTTAAAACTTTCCCCTAATCTCAGTAGCTTCCCTAAATTCTAAGATTCCATTGCTTAGAAATAAAGACACAAAGGAAAGTAAAGTCTTGGTGATAAAAACAAAATATTGCTTAATAATTAAAATGTAGGTAATCCCAAGACATTTTTCCCCACTGTTAAACTAAAACATGAGCAATCTTGAAACAGATTACCAAAGTAGTATCTGTCAGGATATTTTGAAATTGTATAGTCTATATTAGGATTGGGGGGGGGGGTAAAGTGGATATCATAAACAAATCTTTTTGTTCTGTACAGTTTTGATGAGAGAGAGGAGAAAGAAAAATGTATTTAAGTGACAATCATGCATAACTGGAGCTATAAGATTCCATGTCTGTTACTGCTGGCCATCGAACAAGAATAAATTTAATAACAAAAAATTTACTTCAAAAAAAAAAAAAAAGCCTGACTCATTTGTTAATTTCATAATTATAAACAAAGTATAGAAAAAAAGAATTTGACTGCACACTATTGTGTGCAGTCAAATTATCTTTAACTTTAGAAAAATCAATGATATATTGATATCCTTATTAATTTCATTTTAACTATGCAGGTACAGTGTATCAGTATATGTATTATTTTAAAAATATAATTTAAAATCTTACTTTTTTTAAATTTCAGGTATGATCCAAAGAAAGGGTTTTACTGTCAAGTTACCCAACAGAATAGCACCAAGTGCCTAGGGCGTAGTAAAGGCCGCCAATATCCTCCCATGGACCCCCATTCAGAGAAGTTCCTGAAGGCTTTTTATTTGTCCCACAATGTGGCTCTCTCAAAACTGCTCACACGACTCCGGCAGCCAGTACCCATATGGTTAGAGAAGGATTTATCTCATGGTTAAGAAAGTAACATTCCAGACAAATGTACCTGTGAAATGAACTTGTGAATTGTATTATCAGTGTCACATTCCCTGATCATCTAAAGTTGGGAAAACGTGTATATTAATCTGAGGATTCTTCCCAAGTGACGAGTTTATATTTACTGAGTTCCAGAGGAGTTCGTCTAAAAGAGAAATCAACAATTTATATTGGCAGCTCTTTATAGCAAAGGATAGGCTGTTATTCAAAGTTCTGGTCCCTGTGTTTATCTAGCAAAGATGCATATTTTGAGATTGGAGAGAAAACTAATTATACTGGTCAGATAGCCTTCCAGTTATTGTGTGATTGTATTTATCCAGCCAGTACAGTGTGAATACCGTGACTTGATATATATTGTGCAAAAAATAAATAACTGAGATAAAACTCTTTATGTTGTAACAAGTGCATGCAGCAAGTATACCGTGTAGCTCTCAGGTAGCTATATACATATATACACATAGATATATCATCTCCTTATTGCAATCGGTTGGTGGGAACACAGGGTAAGTGCGCTTCAGGTAAAACAGGCTGTTCTTCTGGATTATAGTCCTCCACAAACGCAGGCGAGTTTGTGAAGTAGCAACTGTAAACGCAGCAGAAGAGGGGGGGGGGACAAAAAATCAACTCAGGAGTGTGGTTTATCTTTTGTTTCTTAAAACCAACGACCATTGTAATGTAAACGATGCAGCTGAGATATCATTGGTGATTTCATCATTTTCTTGAAGAGAACTTTATTTTGTGTATAATTATTTATGATTCTTTCTTCAATATGTAAATGATCAACAAAATGTAGAATTATTTATGTTTACTTTTTTTTTTTTTTAACACCAATGTCGAAGAATACATTTGCAAGGAAAAAGGTTCTGTGCATGCATATCAAAGTAAATCCCTAGAATGTGTTAAATGCTAAGTACAAATCTAAAAATTACTGTTTGCATATTCTGGATGCGGAATTTTCTATGAGAATTACAAAACATGATTTTAATTTTCAATCACATTATATCAAAGGATTGCGAGGATTTTGATATGCGGGAACTTACTATACAAAAAGAAAATTGTTTATATATACATATCTAGTCTACCAGAAGTTCCTTTTGTGGAACTCATGATTTGTATAACTATTAAAACACAACTGTAAAGAATTCATTGTCTAAAGCCATCAGATCATAAATAATAAAGGACTTCTCATTACATTATAACATTCCATATTAGAAATCCTCTCTCTTCAATCCTTTTAGCAAAATAAAAAAATATATATATCCTTTTGAAATCTTTTTGGTTAGGATCTAGACTTGTGTAGAATGACAAAAGCTTGATAAAACTTCTATTTCTAGGTATTGACTTTTTTTTTTAAAGTATATATAGAGAGAGACTGTATTTGGAATTCAGCTTACTTAAGATGCTTAGCCATGTTTATTTTAACTGACTTATCCTATACTAAATTTTTTTGTTGTTGTTATCAGGTGTGTTACACTGAAGGACAGAATTGCTACTTCCAAAGTTAATGTTGAAAATTTTCAGGTATATTTAGTCTTATATATCAGTTTTATTGAATTACGCCTGTCTCTCTCACTTTTGAAGCATGGTAACATACAGTATCCTAAAATGAGATTCTAAGTATTGCAAATAAGTTGTAATATTATAATCCTATTCTCTGTAATTTGATTTATTGATAGTTCTGAACAAAAATTTTGTGTGTGAACGTGTCAGATTTTAAAACTTATCTCCAAAAAATATTGCATTATTGATCCTTTCACTTCTATATGCTGAATTGAGGGCCTTATGAAACTGCTGGCCTATAAACTTTATAAAAGAACTGGTTAATTTAGTAACATCAAATCTACTTTGATTGTAGATTTGAATTTTAGGACAATGGATTAAAAAAAATGATGCTACATATTTAATGCTGAAAGGAAAATAATTTAAACTTTAATGCCTTTTCCTACTTTTCCATGTTGGCAGTTTTTTTTTTTTAAGCACACAAAATTTTCTCTTTCTTTTGTTGATATTTGAAGAAATAGTGAAGATTATCAGTATTAGACATTTTAAAGAGTGGGGGTCTGAAACTCTGATCAATCAAACTGTTGCATTGGCTTTCTGTATTTTGTGTGTTTATCTAATCCTTGAAAATTTTTTACACTTCATTTGTAAACTCTTTACAACTACATTTTTTTTGGAAGACAGAGTTTGAGATTCCTTGTTTAGAGCCCAAAAATAAAGTTGGTGGAAGTTTCATATGTATAAAATGAAATATATCTAGAGTTTGAATATTCTGAAATTTTCCTTAGAGGTTTATATTTGCTAATAATGCACAGGATAATTAATTTTTAAAGGTTGTATACCTGCTATTGCCACCAGATAATAAAAGTGATAAATTAGTGAAACTTTGATATCACAATTACTGATTCATTAACATCTAAGCACTGTCTGCCTATTTTTCAAATCCCACATGATTATACTTTGCATTTACCTAAGTTACCATCCAAATATGAAGTAAAAAATGGGGTCAGTGCTGTCGAGGGTTTAGATAATGTTGTTGGTAAGAATTTAAAATTATTTTAAGGATAAGAACAGTTTTCAAGTTAATCTCAGATCCTGGATTTTTATTTTCTTTTTACCTGCCAGGAATCCTAAATTTATCATGTTGCAAAAGGGAAACTGATAGACATTAAAACCTTGTGGATTTTAGCTGCTTCATAATTGTCAATCACAATGTTGACTACACACTGTCTTTTTCTTTTAATGAGTCTGTTTAATTTCACCTGCACTGTGCATTATTTCATTTGCTATTCCTCTGTTTTCTAGTTAGGGAATGATGGACAATAGTGCTTTGTTTTTAAATAGCTGAAAAAATCAGTCCTGCAGCTATTTTACTAATTTAAGAAGATAAGGTAATCAATACAGTGATGCACCCAGAGGGGGGGGGGGCAAGGGACCCTGGCACCCCCTAAAGAAAAAGGAAAAAAAAAACACTAGAAAATTTTTCAAAAAAATCTTTTCTTAATTAAATTTTTTTTTTTTTTATGTTGTGTTGTGTCTTCTATTTCTATATACTACTTATGAATTAGCTATAATTACAGATGCTCAGTCAGGTGTCGTATGTGATGTGTAGTGTGTATTCTCAAATCGTCTACTCCCCCCCCAGATTAAATCCTGAGTGCGCTACTGAATATCTAGACCATCAATACACTATCATTTACTAAAATAAGAATTTTAATAACTACATATATTAAATATAGTTTTGAATACTGATCATAAAAAAATGTTCTATACCGTGATAACTGGCTTTCAGAATAATTTTTTTTTGAATCTTTTAGAAAATGGAATAATCCCAGTTTTGTCACACATATATGTGTCTAATATTTATACACATACACACTTTTAAATAGTGACATTATCAGTATTAATTATATAAATTATTTTAAGGCCTGTAAATAGCGATCTCTCAATGATCTGATGACTTGGAAATTCATTTGTTAGTTGAATGTATAATTATAAATGCTATCCAATATGTGAGCTTATTATTGTTAGCTTTTCAGTTGGAAATTTTGTTGAGAAAGACATGAACTACCAAATTCCTTTCACTAGTACATTTACATACACATTGCTTCAGATAATTATGGTGAAGTTACTCCAAAAATTAATCTATTACTTTCATTCTGCCATATTAAATTTGCATAATATCATTGTTTCATGCATTACATTAACACACTCCTACCTCTCAACAGTTCAGAATTCATGCTTATTAATGCCTGTTCAGGACATTATGGCATAATTTTATAAGGAGCATGTTCTCTCCTTTCTGGAGTTTTTCTCTTCTGACTTCTATCATTATATTATGTAATTCCATAGAAAGAATGCTAAACCACAACATGCATCTTAATTTCTTCCTATAATACTTTTTAATCAGGATTTTTATTCTTTGTGCAGTAGTTAATAAGTTATGATCACAATAGTTAATTAAGAATTTATGGTTCCTTATTGTCAAATTAACCTTAACATTTGTCTTAGCAGTAATGCAACTGTCAAAAAAATTTTCCATTTGTCTCTCAAATAATCTGTGTTACATTATTTAAATCAGTTACTCTTAGGACAAGACAAAAACACACTTGAGTTACAAAATATTTCTGATCTCCTTGCCATGATTTATGGTGGAAAATGGACCTAACAGAGTGGAGCAAGTGTTACTGCTCATAAGAACTCTGCTTTCCACTTGCTTCCTCCAAAAACCAGCTAATTTTACGTAAATTATTACTAGAATTATCTATCCCTGCTTTTCTGTTTTCAATCTTAAAACACTTATTTCTTACAATATCAAACACTGTATAGTATAAGATAGTACAGTTATTATGTCTTCCTTTCCTCCTTAGATAATTATCTGAGGAGGAAATATATAATTAGAAAGAGGAGGAAATAATATAATAAATTATAATTTATTAATTGCTTTCATTTAAACAATTTACATGACTGACTTCCCTTTAAAGCTTGCACTGAATGATGCAATGCTTACTTCACACTTTCTACACTTCATTGATTAGTCATAACCCCCTTTGGCAATTATTACACATAATGAGTTCTGCCTCTAGTCTAATATTCTTTAGAACTGATAATTTTTTCCCTTTTCCTTTTAGTTTCTAGCATCAGGCAAACATACAAGAGTTATTCTTATGATCTACCTGCATAAATATTTCTGACTTCTCTCAGTATAATTTTAAATCAATATTGTACAGTAAAGCAAACATTACATATGCTGTAAACTTAGTAACTGTGTCCTGTCTTCCTTTCTTTATGCATTATTAAATTAATGTGAAATCATCCCAACAGTATAGAACTCAGAATATCTATTGTTAATGTAATAGTTTAAATTCTTATGACTGTAATTAATAAAGAATGTGTTATGATGGAAATGATTTTATTGCTAATGATTTATTTTTTCATCGGAATGTTTCAGGATCGGAAAATATTAAAGACTATGTTTGGTTTCTTAAGATAGCGCAAGTCGTATAATGAAACTTCCACCTCCATTTTTATTATTGTTCCGGGAAACTCCAAGGAGTCGACAGACTCATTGAGGGAGGCCCTAACATCATATCAAGAACAACTATTCAACATTCACACAGTATCTATCATACCTTGCCTTGAACTCATTCACGGTCGTAGCACCCACAACAGACTCTGTAAGCTTATTCCACTCATTCACCACTCTCCAAGTAAAAAACCTAGCTCTAACACCCTTGTCAACCACGCTCTTGCCCAGCTTCCATGCATGGCCCCTAGTCCTCCCACCACCAGTCATATTTTCAAAAATATCTTCTGGATCAATCTTATAAAAACCCTTCAGTAATTTGAATGTCTCAATCATATCACCCCTCCTTTGCCTATCGTCCAATTTCTGCAACCACAAATCCTCAACCTATTCTCATAAGGTTCATTCCACAGACCTGCTATCATCTTGGTCACTCGTCTCTGGATCCTCTCCACTTCCTCCCCATCACGAAGAAACCCTGGTGCCCATAACTGGGCACAGAAGTCCAGATGGGGTCTTATCAAGGCTCGATATAGAGGAACAACTTGTTTGTCTCTGCATGTTAAAGTATTTTTCAGAAGCCAAGTGATTTGGTGAGCTGTTTTAGTTACTTTTGCAATGTGCCCCCTAAACTTCAACTCCCTGGCCTCATCAATCTTCTGGAGTACGGTTCCACCAATGTGATATACTGCTGTTATTCTTTTCACCCCAAAGTGCATAACCTTACACTTTGCCACATTAAATTGACATCAATTTTTCCTAGCCCAGTCCTCCAAACTATCCAAATAATCCTGTAAAATTTTGACATCCTGTGCACTCACAATTACTCTACCCAACTTTGCATCATCAGCAAACAAGTGAACACTTCCTTTCAAATCCTTTCCTATATCATTGATGAACAAATTGAAAAGGCAGTGGTCTAAGAACAGAGCCCTGCGGCACTCCACTAGTCACAAGCCGTCTTTTAGACTCCACTCTCTGGTATCTCTCCTTCAACCACCCTCCTATCCATCTCACCAACCCTATATCTATCCCTATCTGCTCCAGTTTACTGATTAGGGTTCCATGTGGCATCCTATCAAAGGCCTTGGCAAGGTCCAGTAGTATCACTGTAAACCCATTACCCTTATCCAGTTCAGCCGTCACTGTGTTATAAAACGTGAGCAAGTTACTGAGGCATGATCTACCCTTCACAAAACCATGTTGTCCCCCATACAATATCCCATTTTCATCTATCCAATCCTGTATTCTTTTCTTGACTAATTTCTCTAAGACCTTGACAATGATTCCTGATATGCTAATCGGTCGGTAATTTACAACAGCAGTCTTGGAACCACCTTTATGCAGTGGAACTATTTTCCCCTCTTTTTAAGATTGTAATATATTTTTTTTTGACAGTATTGGGTATAAAATCTAAAACCATAGCCTTTGATTAGTAAATACTACCAACATGCAAGTTCTTGATATTCTGTGTATCCATTCAAAAAGTATCTTGATCAATGTGATTGCACGAGGAATTATTTATCATAAAATATTATTACTGAAATCATGTTTAATTTTAATGTCTTTATTTGTAAAATTTTCAACTAAGTTTCATAGCCATTGTCAATACAATTATAGGAAAACGCAAATAAAGAGAACAAAAATCAATTCAACTGAAAGCATATGTTACATGTATTATTGGCTGCAAGAGAATAGCTTCATCTGCATTAATGGATATTCAAAATAAATTAAAAAATAATTTAAATTATTTTAAAATATAAACCAAAAAGTTAATTACAAATTAAGGAACACGTGAATGATTAGTCAGTATAACTTCCTAAAATTGAGAAAGTTTTCGGCAGTCGCTTTTGAATGTGTGCTTCATCACCCTTGTCAGAAATATGGTGTAATCAAATCTTTAGTTGATAGAGTTCATAAAATATGTTCTACACATTCTCTTCTAAACAAAGAACTGTTTATTATCAGAACTACCTTATTGCTAATGGTTATAATGCAAAAAATATTGAAAAAATAATTAATAATTATGGCCATCGTCCTAACCTGCCTAATGAAGAAATTACCAGAATTTGTATTCCATACGTTAAAAGAAAAAATAGCAAGATTACTTTGATAGATTAACTTATATAAGTTGCTTTCTGTCCAGTTCACCAACTTAATACCTTCCTTATCTCAATTAAAGATAAATATCCTCCTCCTTTCTTATTGTGGAATTTATAGAATCCCCTGATCTTGTGGTTTATATTATTATGGACAAACTGGTCGTTCTCCGCAGATTTATCTTAAAGCACCCAATAAATCCGGTTTAGCAAGCCGCACATTATCAACAAAACATCTTAAAGAACCCAATAAATCCGGTTTAGCAAGCCGCACATTATCAACAAAACACAGGGTTTTGTTCCACTGAATCAAAATGTTACACAAAAGTGATTTTCTTCTGGAAAGACTTTACAAAGAAAGCGTATTCACAACCCAAATCTGAACAAAAGTGATTGACTAAAACTTTCTCAATTTTGGGAAGTTATACTGACTAATCCTCACCATTCATGGTGTTTCTTAATGTGTAATTAATTTTTTGGTTTATATTTAAAAATAATTTAACTAAATTATTTTATTATAATTTATTTTGAATATCTATTAATGCAGATGGAGCTATTCTACAGCTGATAATGCATATAATGTCACATGCTTTTAGCTGAATTGTTGTTCTCTTTTGTGTTTTCCTATAATTGTATTGACAATGGCTATGAAACTTAGCCAAAAATTTTACAAATAAGACATTAAAATTAAACTAAAGTGATTCTAGCAATAATATTTTATGATTAATTCTTCCTCTTACATCTCAATTTTTAAAAGAATTTATCCGTATACATGAAAGAAAAGCATGGACTCGGCAGTTTTTATTAACCTTTTGTGGAGGGAGAGCAATGAAGAGAACATGGAGGTTTACTGTATTTTTTTTTTTCATTTTCAGCTGATAATTTTGTCACTGCTCCTCTGTTATCAGATGTTGTTGAAATGTGCTTATATGCAGCTCTGGTAAAAGAATCACATAAGCTGATGGAAATTCCAACCTCTTTGACTGTATTACATTTATATGTTTTCAATACATCATTGTTGAATACAAACACCTCACGTACTTGCACACATTGTAGAAATCACCATAAAGCAATCTTTAGTAAATTGATGTTACTGTCATGATAAGCATTTCAATCCAGATACTTTTTGAATAGATCTAGGATGTAATTTTCGAGATTATTAATAAGAATGAAAATTTGGGAAAATAGATTCAACTTACCATTTTTTTTTTTTTTTTAAATATATATTTATAGTGCTTTTATAATGATTATACAGTTGACTCTTACTATAGCAAATACTGAAGAAAATTCACTACAACAATTCTTATGGTCCCTTGGAGTTTGCCATGGTGAGCATCTACTGTATTATGCTGCAAATGCACAACTTTTAACATATACTCAAAAGAAAAAGAAAACTGGAGTCCTGTCAGTTTATAATAGGAAGTCTATTAATAATATGCCATTCTTATGTTTATCAGATAACTGGTATATTGTTTATGAAAAAAAAATCTTACATTGGTATGCATGAATGGTGATTTGCAGATTTTGATCTGATGGCAGCTTTTTGAAAAATATCATCTCCAGAGTGTTAGCTAAATTAAGTATGACTCATTTGTATATTTTCATTTTAATAACATTGATGCATTTGCTTTGCTCCAAAGCAAATGCATTAATGTTATTAAAATTATTATAATTATAATATGGTAGTATAATTTAAGTCTTATTATGTTTAATAGTGGCTTAAGGAATTGTTTTTTCAGTTACTATTA
Source organism: Typopeltis vanoorti (assembly GCF_054136105.1). Classification (NCBI taxonomy): domain Eukaryota; kingdom Metazoa; phylum Arthropoda; class Arachnida; order Uropygi; family Thelyphonidae; genus Typopeltis; species Typopeltis vanoorti. The sequence continues at coordinate 52,819,149 of NC_143562.1, read as the reverse complement.
ATAAACAGTGTTGTCATGTCATACTCCATAAATTATGTGCAAAAAAGAGCAACAAATTTTTGTAGGCCAGTTCAATATTTGCTGCTTGATGTCTCCATGTGTATGTACATAAGTTGTGATATATTGTTGTACTGGAAGATAGGCTTGATGCATTTTTTTTTTTTTTTTTTTTTTTTTTTTAAACTGAGGTGAAAAATCAGTGGTGGTGGATATTTTTTATTTAATTTATATATAGTGCCAAAATTGGCTGTGCATATTTATTTTGCAATATTAATCATGTAAATATTTCTCTTAGGTTTACATTGTATAATCTTGTTAATTTTATTACTCAGACATTTATGATTGGATGGGGAGGAGAGGCACTTGCTGTTTTTTTCTTTGGTCCCCTCCTGATCACAAAGAATTTTAGTGCCATTTCATTTAATTTGTATAAACAAACTCATTTACTTATATAAAATATCTGGTCAAAAAAAAAAAAAAAAAGCCATGCCACTATTCATATTTCATTTTTTTTTTAATGCATGTAAGAATCACTGTTTCCTGAGGTAAAAGTGGAACAGTTTTATATTGGTAGATGGAAAAAAAAAAAAAAAAATTAAAATGCCATCAACACATTTATGCTTTCCATGAAAGCACTGTAACCATTTTATGTATAGAATGAAGTGATGACAAAGCATCAGTATGAATACTGAACAAGTTATGTAATATAAGATTAAAGTTCAAATCTCCATTTCCAGAATATTTGTTATGAAATTTGTGTTATTCCACACCTACTGTTAATGGTTTGAGCAATAGTAAAAATTTTGATTTCCAAGGAGAGTTTAAGCTTTCTTATTTACAGCAAAAATATCTGTCAAAGTGACAGTTTTAAGCTTTTGCCAAACTTCACTTTTTATGTGCATGTATGGACCACTAGGTAAATGTACAATGTTAATAAAAAAAAATTGATTTACAGAGATTTATTGTCTTTTTTTTTTTAAATGAAAATGCAGCATTAGCAGATCGCTGATATTTTGCCAAATATTAGCAATTCAGTTCTATCCATTAAAAACACCTACAGGATAGCATTCAGCCATTGACTTATTTTTCCTGTGGGATGGGAGAAATATACCATTTCCTTGTAATTTCTCATTAATTGAACTTGTGAGAGTGAAAAAAAAAAATACTGACTGTTTTTGTTATATCACATAAACATATAATATTATTTGATAAAATGTGCACTGCAACATCTTTAGTATGGAATACTAATCTGTATTCCATACTAAAGAAAGAAGAGATGAAAAGTGAAATTTTTTGCATTTGCTAACATAGCTAATATACATTATAAATGAAGCAAAGGAAAGTTGTAGTGGTCCCATTTATAGCAAATGAACCAGCATACATAGATATTCTGATGAATACAGGAAGCATTATTACACCCTTCTTAAATCTTCAGAAATTGTATTCTAACAGCATATAACATTGTAGAAATGGCATTTAATTTGATATCCAAAAAATGTCACCTGAAATGTGCTGTAATACAGAATTATGAATACTATTTGTGATCTCTGGACAAAGGATGCCTCAAAAAGTCTTTTTTGCCCAACTTTATGATGACCTGCATTATACCATATATATAAAGGCAACAGATGGTATCCAAGGATACTACATTATGTAGTGAACGTGGTTGGATGTAACATTACATCATGGCACTCAGAGTTCCTACATAGAACAATAGCAATTATGTATTATTTGCAAACTGTTTACTTATAAAACATTCAGGAACTTGATGCTGGAGACACTAAAAGAAAGTTTAAGGCCACATTAAGTAAATTCTTTCATCAAGTTCTCTGTACATCAAGTACACTTCCCATTAATGTCTTCAAATATGGAGTACTATCAGTACTCAACATTTAAGGTAAATGTTCCTTCTAGACATTGAATGAATAGGAGTATTATTTTTGAAAAGGTCCTGGAGGTTTGTATGCTGAACTTGCATAATTTAGAAAAACATCCGATCCTTTTTTTTTTGCAAAACAGACTCAAGAAAAAAGAATCCAAACCAGCAGTTCCATAAATGAATGATCCTCCCTTTTACTTATATATTAATTTGTTTTAAATATAAAGGAAGAAAAAATGCAAAAGAGTTCTTGATGAAAATCTACTATAAATTGTTTTTCATTTCATTTTAAGAAAAGGAAATCAAAATTCCAGCAAATATTTAGCTATTGATTATGCGTGTTACTTGCAGTGCATTGCTTTTAAATCTAAAAATGGGGGTTGATTGTCAGGCGGGTAGAACTACAAGGGATCAAAGATAAAGAAAACTTGTAAGAATTTTTATTATTGAATGTAGAAAGGATCAAAATAGCAACAGACTACCACAAGTTCATTGTATAATACTTTGACATTTTTTCACTTTAGATAGAAATATTGCTATTTATACACAAAAGTTAGACAGGTATTCTAAATGGAAAACCTAATTTAGTAGGTATTATATTTAACCATCACACAAGAAGTTGCAAAACCTTTAGCACATCAGTGTATGTGGTAGTGGGGAACAAGTGGTTAAAACAGTTCCAAAGAATAGAGGAGGTTAATGAATGTGTATGTAAGTGTAAAAACACAAGCAACTATTACTTGTGTTTTTTCACCACAAAAGGCAGCCTAAGAAAAGAAATCTAATCTTGGATGGATATTTGAATGTTTAGTAACACTGAACACCATAGAATGGCAAAGAGACCAGTGCTTATGCCACTGGTTACAGAAGAATGTTTAAGCACTACAAGATTTCTTAAATATGGGGGGGAGGGAGGAATGAAGCATAAAATCAGCAAAACTATGGATATTTCAGGCTAGGGAAGAAGAGTTTGAGCATTGGTGGAGAAATCTGAAGAGATGGAAAGAAATAATACCATCCATGATAGTGAATGGCAGGAGGATACTGGCAATTACAAAGAACAGGAGGCAGACTTATAACCTTGGTAAGTAAGACTATCAGACCTTATCAAATGCCAAGAGAGAACATGCAATTTTTTTTCTAAAAGGTGGATAATATAGGCTAGGAGATCTGTTGTATATAGAGTGATAGATACAGGTGAATCTCTGGGAAGAGAAAAGCTGGTTATTGATGACCTTTTACTATTATTTTAAAGAGAATTGACGATAGTGAGATGATGATAGTTTGATGGATGACTTATTTCCTCCTTTTTGGAATGGTTCTGCATGACTATCTTATGAATAGGTAAGAAGTCTTAGGAATAAGAGGGAATGTACCATTTCTAAAAATCAGCAGTGCAAGAATTTACTTTATTTATTTTTTGGAAGCTAAAAGCAGGAACAGATTAGACTTCCACTACTGAAACTTAAACAGAAAAAATCTATCAATAATATGAATTTTCTTTTTTTTTTAACTGGAAAATCTACCTGACCTGTAGATGACAGTTTCACTCCTGTTTCTCATGCATGATTCTTATATCTATGTAATGCCTGATGGATTCAACTATCCTATGTAATCTGTTCTTCTGACAAAAGGTGGTTAGTACCTGCCCATAAATTAAAAATTTCTCTTTTCAGACAGGGTAATCCTTAGGGAGTCCCTCACACAAAATCACCTATTGGTAATATTTATATGGCATCAGAAACAAAAGATAAATTAATACTGAGACAAACTGAACATTTCTATATTTTTCCTCACTCATAAATAAATCTATATATAATGTAAGTTTTGTAATATTTTTTTCTCTCATTAAAAAAAAAAAAAAAAAAAAAAAAAAAAACTGAAATTTGGGACGGATGAAAAGGATAGGATAGATATTTTATTTTTATAGTGATGGATCTCATCCAAGTTACAGTGAGTAAGTCGAAATGTTATATGTAAAGGAAAATTTTAATCTTGCATCCAAATACTTCAAAACACAATCTTGAGTATTCTGGCAAGATAGTAGTCAACTGTTAGTATTTGCAAATGTACAAACAAGCCAATGTCACACAAGAACAACAACATTAAAATATCATAAAAGATGCAAATATGACTGAAGAACAAATAAACAATATGACTGACTTTCTAAATATTAGAAATATTAATTACAATGGTGAAAATTTTCAGCTACATTGCATTATTATTAACAGAGGATTAATGAATAAATTATAGACACTAAGAGATTTCAGAATGTGGTTACATTCCAAATAGTTGCTCTTAGTGACGAACTTAAATTACTCGTATACTAGGATAAAAAGTATCGATATTCAGTAAAACTGGAAATAAGGTATGCATTTCTGACCAAACTTATTTATTCAAATTGCTTAAGAATGCATTTGAGAAGATGCTGCTGGTAATGTGATTATGGAAGATTGGCTGTGTCAGTGGAGGTGGGGGAATAGTTTTTGCATATACAGCAATCCCTCGATTAATGCGTTCTTTAAAACAGACACACTAATCGAATATTAGTGTATCTGGTTTTACTTGATACAACCTGGTGATTGCCAGGTTGTATCAAGTCTCTGGATACTCCGTTCACAACCACATCCTCTGATTATATGATTAAATTTAAGACTCAGCTTTCACATGTCCTCCATTACATATTGCCTAAGATAGTTATCCCTTAAGAACTCAAGAAATTCATTTTCCTTATTCTCTGATGATTCTCTTCATTCCAATTAATGTTGCCATAATTAAAATCACTCATAATGATCATCTTTCTCTTGCTCACTAAGCCAGTTTGCCTGTACTACCCTTCTTCTACATTCCCTGGCCTATAACAGTATCCATCTAAATATCTTGTCCTATCAGCCTCCACCTCCCACCATACTGCTTCAAAACTATTGCATCAATTTTTCCCTTATATCTCAACCCTGTTCAGACATGATTCCTATGCTATCATCAGCTGCCTCCCTCCCTTCTTGCCTTGCCTATCTTCATGAAAAGTATCATATCTTTCTATTCCCATCAGGATATCATTCTCATCTAAACCATATTTCAGTATCTCATTTCATCTGTGACTTCTCCAAACCTGCTCCTATCTCTTACCTTTTATCGTGTCCACCTCCCTGACTCAACCTACTTTCCCTCCATGCATACCCATTTCTATGGGAAAATGTATAATTCGTTCCTCAGATTTCTTTTTTGACTCTTAATTTTTTTTTTTTTTTATAAAAGAATTAGGGTATGTCTCAGGGCCTAGTTAAAGGAAAACCATGAAGCTGAAAGACAATAAAACATATTCAGAATATAAATTTATTATTCTGCTTCTTAACAAAGAATTGAGCTAACATAGTTTGGCATTCTGTTTCTTTTTTTCATACAACTGACGGTATGGCCCTATTGTCTCTTCTGCAAATTTTACTGGTTCTCTCTTCACCAGGATCAGTCTCTAAGCATTACTGCTTAAAAACTTCAATTGTACAAAAACTATTTTCAAATTGTTTCTGTGAAACTGCTGGGCTTGTCAGTGATTAAATATTCTTCAGGATCTTCCCTGCTGTGCATCTAAATTTAGCAGGTCGGAATCACTCAACTTCTCAGAATGAGATTTAATTAACTTAGATTCATTTGAAAAGCCTCTAAAATCATTTGCACAATGTGAAAGAATGTGCTTCCAAACGGCTCGCAGATTGTTAGCAGTAATTTCATTCGACTTTGCGACTTTATAACCAGACTGAGATTTCTCTGATTTGGCTAGAAAAGTCTTGGAAGGCATTTGCTTCCAAAAAAAGGCCGGTTTCATCAACATTAAATATTTGTTGATCACAATAGTCTCCTTCTTACACAATTTTCTTCAAAATCTCTGGATATCTCCTTATCTGCACTTGCAGCTAAGGAGATATCGCCTGTGATTAGACCATTATGTAGGCTATTTCTCTTTTTGAAACTCTCAAATCACCCAGCACTAACGTGGCATTCTTCTTCTTTTCCATCATTGATACCCCTTTCTTTCCAGGTTGCAAAGAGACAATGCTTTTGATTTAATAAGGCCAATGTTTAGTAGGATCTGTTTTTGATTATAATCTTCGATCCATGTAAAAAGAAGTCTCTCTAATTCAATCATTGATTTTCAGTGCATGCATGATGAACTTCAAGCAGCCTTATCTTTCTCTTTGTATTCGGCAGTTGATTCACCCATTTTTGTGTTCTTGTCCTATCTTTGCTCTGGACTCACCTTGTTCATTTTTCTTTATTATTTCAAGTTTTACTTCCAATCAGATTACTTTTCGAATCATTTTCACACTTATGTTTTTTGCTCACTAATTCTTTTACTCATGATTAAAGATTAGGAAAATAATATAAAATAAAAAAAGTATGGAAAACAATTGGACGAGATATGATTAGCAAAATGCTATGTACAGCAGACGACATAAATTTTGACGGTAAATTTGGAACATAGCTTACATGGAAATAGTGTAGTATGCCATTAAAAATAACTCTGTAAAATGTTTCAAATCGGTAACTAAATTATTTCATCCTGAGTGATTTTTTAAAAGTTAGCCATAAAAAATGTATAGATCGAAAATGTTTAAAATCTGTAACATTTACTTTTAAGATGTATATAGGCGCATTAATTGAGAGATTGCTGGGCTTCAAACAGGTTGTGGTTATTACAATATTTATTTACTTTTTCCATGAACTTAGAGGTTTGAGATTTGATATACACCTGGTCATCGACTTATGACCACAAAAAAAAAAAAAAAAAAAAAAAAAAAATTAATGAATGAATAAATTAATAATAAATCAGGCTGCTGCGCATACGATAACTATGGGATACAATAGTTATCGTATGATAACCCATGTACAATAACTATCTCTCACATACACTCAGTCACTTTCAAGCGTCTGTTGCGTATGATGTATTAATTAAAATTCTACGAAATACTACCCATAAAATGCTAGTAAAAGGAAAATGGTAAATCCAGATACACCAGCTAAGAAGTCGAGGAAAACTACTGATTTAGAGTGTAAAATGAAAGTTATCCAGAAGTATGAAGGCGGAAAGAAAGTGAATATGCATGACTTGAAGTTATCACATTCCACGGTATCGACGATACTTAAGGACAAAGAAAGAATTCGGGAAGCTGTGAAAGGTTCCACACCTATGAAGGCTACAATTTTAACCAAACAAGGACCCATACATGAAATGGAGAAATTGTTATGTGGATGGAAGATTTAATACAGAAAAATTCACCCATGAGCCTTTGCACAGTGCAAGCGAAGGCTAGAAGTCTGTGTTTCAGCATTTAAAATCATGTGCCGGAGACGATTACGCAGAAGATTTTCAGGCTAGTACTGGATGGTTTAAGCGTTTTAAAAAAAGATTTGCTTTGCATAATGTACGTGTCACAGGAGAAGCAGGAAGTGCAGATGAAGCCAAAAAATTCGTTGATAGTTTCAACTCTTTAATCAAAGAAGAAGGTTATCTACCGGAGCAAATATTTAATGTAGATGAAACTCGTTTGCAATGAAAATGCATGCCTAATCGTATGTACATACACCAAGAAGCAAAAAGGTGCCAGGATTCAAAGCTTTTAAGGATTGGTTAACTTTGTTGCTTGGTGAGAATGCCGTGGGTTTTAAGCTGAAGCCTTTTCTCATTTATCTTTCAAAACCTTCATGCATTTAAGCACATCAACAAGCACACTGCCCGTTTACTACTGTTCAAACCCTAAATCTTGGATGACTCGAGCACTGTTTGAAGACTGCTTTATTCCCCAGGCTTGTGAATATTGTGCGGAGAGAGGTATCCCTTTCAAGATTTTATTGATTATGGACAATGCCTGTGGCCACCCTCCTCACCTGGACGACCTTCAACATGATGGTAAAGTGGTTTTTATGCCACCTAACAAAACTACTCTCATTCAACCCACGGATCAGGGTGCTATTTCAGCATTCAAGGCTCACTACCTCAGAACGACATTCGCACAAGCCATCGAAGCGATAGATTCTGATGCTGATTTATCTTTGCGAGACTTTTGGAAGCAGTACAACATTTTTTAGTGAATCAAGAATATTTCGACTGCATAACAAAGAATTGTATGTCAGGAATTTGGAAAAAGTGTCTAAAATGCTATGCAAATACATTTGAAGGATTTGAAAAAGGAGAGGAACTGGAAGTGATTACAGAAAAAATAATTAAACTTGCAAAAAATTTTAAATTAGAATGTGAAATAGAAGATGTAGAGGAATTGCTAGATTGTGAAATAAAAGAACTTTCAGATGAATTTGTATTAATTTCTAATTGTATTTTTGTGTTTACAGTACAGTACAGTATTATTTTTCACATTATGTACAATATACATAATCATAAATTAAAAGATTATAAAAATAAATTATAAAGATGATAAAAAGATCAGAAAAGTTAAAGATGTTAATAAATATATGGCCGACGTACGACCAGATTGACTTATGACCTGTCAGCCAGAATGGAAATCGGTCGTAAGTCGACAACCAAGTGTATTTATTTCATCGGGAAAAAAAATCAAAATATTGTACGATTATATGTATGCAAATCTTGGATAGCATTAGATATATATAACTACATTATTGAGAAACTTGGTAATGTAGGTAAGCCCAACAAAAATTACAATTATGCCACAAGCATAATTGTGATTTCAGTGAGTGGCCAAGTCACTATAGCAGTGGGCTTAATTTTTGGTATTATTTCATTGTTCACATTATCTTCTCTAAGTTATATCCACTTTTTTTTTTGTAATTTCACATGAGACTGCAAAAATAAATGCCATGTGTGTGTAGGCTAGGGTCAAGAGGAAAGTGATCTTCTGGTATTTTCTTGAACACCTTAAAGGTAGTGTTCCACAGAGCTGAGACAGATGGAATGAAAGTTGGGTAGGAGTAGCAGCCTGTAGATAGGCTTACTATAGATAAGCTTGAAGACTGCAAGGTTTGTTACATGAGTAAGATGAGTGGAGAGTGCTATCATCATCAAAACTGTGCATGGGTTTAGAGAACAATGAAAGAAAGTTGTTTATGTATATATGAGAAAGAGAGATTGAAATAACTTAGTCCTGAGGAACACCTGCATTAATCAAAAAAGCTGAAGAGAGAACACCCTTCACCTATTCAGATTTATTGATTAATGCAGGTGGATGCCAACCAAATATCAGATAGTATGGATATGATTAAAAAAAAAAAAACAGGTTAGTTCAGAAGCAGAAGCTTTTTGGTATGTAGATTGTTCAAGATAATTCTTCTGATGTCCTTCTTGTGGAAAGTTATATGACCAGAAAGCATTATCTTAAATAATGTTGCATTACTGCCATCAGGCTGAAACTGTGTTATGGAGTGACACTACATCCTCTACCAAGCAGACGGACAGATGTGGGTGTGACTGGTGAATGTCTCTTACCAGAGTGCGTAACCCCAACTATGAAATTTGAATGAGGTGGTGGTGTAATGGTATGGTCCTGTTTTTCCTGGCTTGGCCTCAAACCCCTGTTTGTGTTGCCATGAACATTGAACTCCGAGGGGTATTTGAACATTATAGACAATGCAATGCTTTCTACTTTGTGGCATTTCTACCGACGTGACCATTATCTCTTTCAGTAAGACAATGCACCGTGTCATAAGGCTGCTGCTGTAACTGCGTGGTTTCTGGACATAAACATCACTGCGCTTGACTGGCTTCCATAGAGTCCTGATCTCAACCTTATTGAACATCTGTAGGATGAACTGGAGCATCAAGTGAGATTAAGGGACATCTTCCCCACAACAGTCAAGGATCTCATTACATGCCTACAGGAAGAATGGTCCAAAATTCCCATTGATCGCTATCATACGAAAGTATGCCCCGTAGGATTACTGCAGCGAAAGGAGGGTGCCATGGCTATTTGTTCTTCACACTATGGTGCCTGTTGACTTCTTTCCAAGCAGTGTATATTCTTAAACATTTTGTTCATATATGTCTAGCAAAAGAAATTAGGTTGCATTAATATTTCACAACATAATTTTTTCTTCTATCTTGGCGAGAGATGTTGGTGCCATACTTGTGTAATTTTTCTAGCTACTAGGATGCATGAATTTGAATCCTAGGTGTTAGAAATTTTGTTTGCCAGCATGAGAAGTAACTAAATACTTTGAATGGTATCCAATTACTGTTAATCATTTTTATTTATTTTGCTAATTGAATTGATCCAATCACAACAGAACTGTGGAAGGGAAAAGAAGTAAACAAATAAAGCTTGACTAAGGTAGAATTTCATTTTTCAATTGCATTTTAGCTGAAATGAAGTTAGGCAAATATTTTAATTTTTTTTTTTAAGTTTACTGAAATCAGTGACAACACAAGGGAAGAACAGTATCTTCCAAAACATAAAAATCAATCAATTATATATATATTATAGCAATATAGATATCCCATGTTATGGAAAACAATAAATATTTTAAAGCTATACATTTCAAAACAATAAAATTGATGCTAATTGCACAAAAAGTGACTAAAAATTAAACATATACATCATCACTTAACAAATAAGCTGAAAGAGGGAAGACAATATTTAGGGATATATATCTATTAAAAATAGATCTCTCACTTATTCACAGAAAGTTATAGACAGTAAGCAAATCAAAGCTGCCTTGAAAAATGGGATAAGAATAGAAAATAACTGTTTCTAAAAAAAGCACATAATTTTGAATTCAACACAGATTTGGAAGATAATTTAATCAAAAAAAAACTTATATATTAAAACTTATATACCTATAGTTTACTTTTGACATCTCATTTTATGAAATGTTTCTTTTATCTGAACATGCAAATGTGCTTCTTAATTCAAATTTAAAACATCTCTATGAAAACAAGTCACATACTTTTGCAAAATTCAGTCTAGTGGGCACTAGACTGAAAATTATATGCTCAACATTTTATTCTGTTTTATTCATTCTAATGTTACATAAATGAGCTAGTGGAACCTAGGCTTTCACATCTAACTGCCATTTTTTCAATGGATTAAATATAAATTAAAGCAGTGAACTCATCAACTGACAACAAGCATTCTAATTAGCTAAGCATGGCCAAAAACATGAAAGATATATTAAAAACTGTTATATTTTCAAATGTTTATTTACATTATTTGTAGCAAATATACTTGTTTACCTTCCAAGCCATTATTTACATGTAAACACCTATGATCTTCATAGAGAAATATAAAACTATCTGCTTTTATAACCTGACTGAAATAATTATGGCCTCAGTGTGCTGTTAGCCTCCACTACCTTTACTTTAAAAAAAAAAAAAAGAAATTAAAGTATTTACTGCACAGAATTGCTAAATTCATCGTAAAAGATAACAATAACTTTGGTAGTAAACAAATTTCATTGGGGATTAAAATATATATATCATATTGCTAAAAATGCAAATTTAATCATGGGGAAATTGGTAAATGATTAATGAAAATTGTTTTTGCTTATCATCAACGTCTTTGGTAAACATTTGAAGTAAAACTGTGATTTCACTATAAATGGATAAAAACATTCCATTTTACAGATTTGGAACACTGATATACTCTAGTAATGGGGGGGGGGGGATACCATGAAATAATACTTACAATTAGAAATGGACATTTTTTAATATTGTTATGCATTCCAATATATTAAGTCTCACTTTATACATTTCATAAATAACACATGAAAAACACACAGGACGGATAGTTGAATTTACAGAATTATGAAACTGTGAAGTCCTACATTTCGGTTTGTAATTTTCCTATAAATTAACCCTAGGAATGGAAGCAGAATCCAGTTAGCATTAACATATATTTATAAAAAAAGCAAACTTCTTTTAATGCTATTCCTATTCATGAAAGGTTGTACATCAATATCACCTTAAGCATCATAAATGAACTAAGTGTAGATAATCTGGGAACTTTGCTTAGAGATCAAACATGAAAATTTTTCATGCTATTTTTGGCTTCTATATAAGCAGAGAGAGAGAGAGAGAGAGATGGTCTCATTTTGAGCAATGAAAACAATCTACTGTAAAGTTCACATATATGTTGCAACTGTACTAAATAAGCATTCTGAATAATTTCCTGAGAAAATTTCTTAGCCAAGGCATCAGAGTATTGAGCACCAGGATCATAATCTGAAAGGAAACCATGGTCCCCTTTATAATGTTTGTCCATAACAGAACAAAGTTTGTAAAGCTTGGATGTCAAGAAGCCAGATTAATGGCACACAATGTATATTTAACTATACATAACAGGAACTAATTATTTTGTGATCAGTTTCTGAATGCATATCTAAAATAACACACAGCCAAAATGAAATGTATTAGCTGTTAGACAACTAATTTAATGGGTACATAGTTATAATGTGCTAATTATCCGTAAAAAAAAAAAAGCTAAAGTTTCATATTTTTTATGACCAAGTCCATAAGCCATGTTTGTTCAAAATTAGGCTAATGTAATAAAGCTAATATTAACAACTTTTTTTAAGGAGAGAGAGATATTGAAGCCTCAGCTTAAGTTGAACAAAAATAATTGATATTACCTTCATTTTTTTGGAGGCAGGGCATTATTATAACAATTAAATAAATAGTTCTTCTCATACTTAATGTATGAGAAGAACTATTTATTTAATTCTAGCACACTGCAATTGTACATCAGCTCAACTCATATTTTATTGTAGTGCTGACGATATGCTCAGAAACATTAATCCACTAAATTCTAATTTCTAAAAGAAAATATCTTAACTGATTCTTTTAAATTAGCAATGTTTCCATTAAAAATTTCATACTGAGAACAAAAGTCAGGAATTTAATAACAAGTAGAAAATGTCCTAACACTATTTCAGTGGAGGGAAAATGAATGCAAATCATCTTGCATTCCTATAAAATTTAGTAGGCATCCAAGTATATATAAGCACTACATTCCTAGGGTTAAAAACCATTTCTTTATTTCTGAATGATGACCATAAATTAAAAAATGCAACTTGAATATTTCAGAAAATCAATTCCTATGAACATATTTATTCTTAAAAATAAGAATATATGAAATGAAACTCTGTTCATAATAATTACAGTTTTAACTATTAAAAAACAGATGTTTTATAGATAATAAATAATCTCAAGCATTAAACACATCAATGCTACTTTTCATATAACAAGAACATATTAATTCAATAAACTAAATCAGAAATATTTCAAAATAAAAGATAAATCATCAAATTGGAATTTTTTTTTAACCTGTAACACATCATTATTAAATATACATACATACATACGTGCATACAACACATCAATCTTTCTCTCAGCTTAACATATGCTAGTCAAAAATACTCCTAATTCAAATTAAGATTTAAATATCTATTAAAAATATGTTATCAACTCTATTGTAATTAAAAGCTACAGGCTTGCATAGATGATGCTGACTGTATACCTGTGATATTTCAGCAAAATTTACTAGTAGATATGTCCTAAGCATGTTCAAGTCTTTGTTGTGGAGATTTCTTATCAGTTTTCTACTTCATCAAGATCAGTATCTTCATCATTAACCTTAAAAAAACAAACACACATATATATATTTATATATATTAAAAAAGTACACACACACGCGCGCACACACACACATATATATATATATATATATATAATTCTGATACAGATTATGCAATCAGAAAGATGAGACCGTGGAACATGTAATCAGTGCCTGCAGCAAGATAGCTCAAACTGACTATAAATATCACCATGATCAAATGGCCAAAATAATTCATTGGTATGTATGCAAAAAATATGGCTTTCCTACTTCTGATAACTGGTGGCAGCATAAAATAGAGACAGTATTGGAAAATGAAAGAGCAAAAATTCTCTGGGATTTTAAAATACAAACCGATCAGCATTGGAACACAATAGACCTGACATCACAATTATCGAACATCGACAGGTTTGGATTATCGATATCGCAGTACCCAGTGATAACAATATTAACAACAAAGAACTGGAAAAAAATTACTAAATATCGTGATCTGGCAATTGAAGTTGGCCAGCTATGGCTTAAACACACCAAAAGTCATCCCAATAGTTATTGGTGCACTTGGTACAATTTCAAAAAAGCTATTCAACTATTTACAACAATTAAACATCAACAAAGTGACCCCACGTGATCTACAAAAAACAAGTTCCAAGCATTACTTGGAACAGTCCATATTTTAAGATGCTACCTGATGGGC